>NW_009697149.1:3294-27799 GCF_000703405.1 Apaloderma vittatum
TCCCTACAGTCCCTTCCCCACAGTCCCTTCCCCAGCCTCGTTGCTCTCCTCTGGACCCGCTCCAGCACCTCAACGCCTTTCCTGAAGGGAGAGGCCCAGAACTGCGCACAGGACTCAAGGTGAGGCCTCACCAATGCTGAGTATTAACCCACTTTACATCCACCAATACCTTTATTCATATAGCAGATTCTCATTTTACAAGCCTGGCTTTTAGTTTGACATCTAGGAAGTAATTTGTCTCTGTTTCAGGACTATAGCAGTCTCATTTCCACTGCGACACCCTGTCCAGACTGCCTTGAGATATGAACACATGGACAAGTCACTGCGGGGTGAGTTAAGGCGTGAATTTGCATCATGCAGGTCCTGTGGTGGGGCTGACTGTGTACATGCGTAAAAGGAGGGCTAAGACTACCTTGAATTACCTCGCTTTTGTCCCCAAGCAGAAATGTGCACACAAGCTGTTGAGTCGGTAGCAACCTTTAAATTCACAGTTTCACTTTTGCCTGTGATGAGGGACAGGACAAGGTTTTCCACGCCACTGTCTATGACACCTCACTTAAGGCTGGGGGCAGAGACTATGAACAAGAGCTTTTATTCCTCCTGGTGCAGGACAGAGCAAATGGCCAGGGACATCAACCCATTGAACAAGGCAAGCAAAGCCATGGCCGCCTGAGACAATGCTGTACCCAACTGCTGGCCTGCCCCTGTTCACAGGATGACAGCACAGCTACCCTGGTTCTCAGGCTGTCATTGGTAGGATTGTCAACATGGTTGGCTACAGGCCACGTCTATTTCTATCCCCATACAGCTCTCTGCCCTCCCCCAACTCACAGTTGTTTGTCCATCCATCGGTCCAGGGGTTCCTGCCCATTACGGCTTGTCTTGGGTCTGCACCTCTATGTCAGATAGATGTACAACAGTGTTGTTAGGGAGTAGCCAAGAGTATCTTTCTAATATCTACTCATCTTTATACAAAGTGAAAAAAAACCAATAACAGAGAAGTTAAAAACTATTAATCTTAACAGGGAGGTTTTTGGTCTGGCTGGGCTACACATATCAACCCCAACGTAGAAAAGTGTGTGTTTTAGCATGCTTATAAATGCCGCCTGTGAAGATCACTGTTACAGGGCACAAAGTTGTTGCTTTACAATTCAGTTAGTCATTACTGAGATTTTCGCTGTGATTATGAAGGATGGCAGGGCTACTCACCTTTTGCTACTCTGCTAAACTAATGCTGTGTGCTCCATGTTCCTGTACATTTCCACCAACTCAGAGCTTGCGCTAACCTCTGTAGGAGTTTTTTCCGCCTACTGGCTTTGTAGTTTCATCTAGCAGCCAAAGTTTTGTCCATACACTTGGACTCTCATTAATCCTCAGTGTGGACTGACACAGTCAAGAAGTGACATTTGGCTGTAGGGTGCCTCATCCTCCCATTTTCCCGAGGCTGTCCCTGAGAAGAGATAGGCAAAAGTGGCAGAGTGATCGTGCCGAGTGAATGAACAGAGGTGGTTATAAAACCACCCAAGGAACTTCAGCACTGCATGACACCACCACATGTCTTTCTTCAGCGTTTTTAGCAGCCCTCCTCATTCCCAGTCCTTTTTCCCGTACCACCCGCTGCATTGTGATGGCACAGCTGTTTCTTTGGCTGTGGGCGGCCCAGGGGTGGGAAGAAGCAGCTGGAGGGGTGGGAGAGCTGCTTACGCCGGCTTCTGCAGCTCTGCCACTGAAGATCTGTGGAAGGGGCTCAGGGGGCAAGACCCTGGTTTTCAGGTCGCATCCTAGTCGCCTATTTGGTTTTTTATGAACATTCTGTAGGCAATAGCTGTAGTATTTCAGGTGCCATTGTATGGTCATTGTTGGCAAATGTTGGCTCATTCATGGCGACTGCTACATATCAGTTTTCGTTAGAAATGTAACGTAAACTGGAAGCACTGAAAAACAGCAACAGCAGCAATTATGCATGTGATCATCACAGAGTTTGAAAATCATGCTTCAATAAAGCCTGAGTAGAGTGAAAGCAAATTCTTCCACATGAATATGATTTGCTTTTGCTTTTACTAAGTGATGGCAATTATCAATGGCATTACAATGTATTATGTTGATATCTTTCACAAGATTTTGTGACAGGGAGGGTTCCGCATTATAAACGACATCTTCTGCTAATTATAAAAGCACCACCATACTCTAGCTAGCAACGTTCTGGAAAAATCCCAGAAAACAGGAACCTGTCTCCCAAATTGCTAGAAAATTTCCTGAGAAGCTTCCAAACTCAGTCTCTGTCATCTTTGGGAAAAAAATTACATTAATTAACCAAAGTTCCTCTTAATACTTGATCCAGAGAAAGTGCTTAAGGGGGTTTCAGAAGACAAAGATTCTCATGCAGCTGATGATTCAATGGAATCAAAATATGCTTTTTTTTTTTTCTTTCTTTACAAACATCTGGTAGAAAATGTGCTTTCACAAGATGCTGAAAGGCTCTCCTAAATCCCCCCAAATTTTTTTCTAATAGCTGCTCTGAGTTTCTGTGGAGCTTCAGTAACCCAGATAGTTTTGATGTTATTAAATAGCAGAAATTTTCACATTTTTCATTATTTCCTCAAAACTGGGCCTTATTTTAACAGGCGTTTAAAAAACTACCTTTCAGTTTAGCCCCTAGTTCATCCTACTTTTTAATACATTTTCCAGCAAAGTTCTTGATGACATATGGTAACATAAGTCTTTGTCATTATTTCCCTTTGCAAATATCAGAAAAATTAAAGGAAAAAAAGCATCATCTATCTTCAAAAAAAGTAGAGAAAAGGCAAGACCAAAAGTTATGATTTTTCATGTGCCTGATAATAGTGGCCACATTAGAATACTGCCACTGATGTGCGATTGTGAGTTGATGAAGTGGGCTGCCTTCAGAAGTCTAAATGAGCTACTTGGGATCTCCCCAGGTTTCAGCTGTGTTGCAGTTCAGCGCATTTCTACTTTTCACTCGTTTCAGTCTACATCTGTATTATTTTCCAGGTTTGATCTAGGTCTGTATTAGTCTAGGTTTTAAGCATACGCTTAAGTCATTTATAAAGCCCATGCATCAGCTCACTGCTCTGCTTCTGGTCTTGAAAAAACCAGATGGCTGCCCTATGCAAAGGAGCTCAGATGTAGGTGAGAAAAGTCCCATGCTTGAAATGTGGCTCTGTGCTGAGCAGCAACACAGAGGCATGAGCCATGAGGCTGTGAGACTGATGCCCAAAGCCAGGCATGACTATGGAAGGCAGGACAGTGACCAGTCAGTGCAATCCCAAATGCCAGGGCTTCAGCCTACCCTGAGGGAAATCCCATTTATCCTTCTTTCAGTCATGGCCGATGTACCTCAACGAAATGTGTGCCTAAAATTTTTCCCTTTGCCACAGTAATACACAGTAATTTGCAGTAATGTGCAAGAACTGTTTACTTAGCAGGGGAATAAAGCGCTTGGGGAAGAAAGGCCTCAAAAAAAGTCATTTACATGCCTATTTAGCTTATCTAGACCTCTGTCCTTCCGGATTGTAACCCAGACATTCCCCCATCTCCCAGCCTGGTTCCCTTCAACAACTATCTTCCTCCACATGAAGGCTGGTTTTTAAGCTTGCAAGTTGACTTGATCTCCTGTTTTAGCCAGCATTTTCCTTTCTTGCCTCCAGCCACCTGCAAGTTAGCTGGAGAGAAGAAAGTGCCTTTAAAATGGATTGTTCTGATTTTTCTTTGTTAATTGGGATAGCATAGGATTGCAACTGTAGTTATGAGGATATTAAATTAGAAATAATGAGAATTTGTTACAAGAATCCATGTGTTTGTTAGAAAAGAAGAAATTCAGCTCAAAGGCCTACAAGTAGAATAGTTAGGGATATTCATAGCAGGATTATATAAGGAACAAGGAGGAAGATGAAGCCATCTACTCAGCATCTCATGATTCTGTACAGCAAAAAGTAGGAGGATTAACAGGAAGAGTTTAAAGTCTCAGTGCATGACCAAAACTGCAAGTTAATTGTCATAGCAGGCACTTGTTCAAGTAATTTACATTACTAGAATACTAATACGCAATGGTATAACTTGCTCTGGAAGGGTAGGGAGGGCAAAGGAGAGGCAGTGTGTTCTTGCACATCAAGATAATAGAAGAATTCTTCTAAGGTCTAGAGTGAGAAAGATGATAGAAGGGTTTTAAGTTTTTTGGTGAAAGTAACAGGAAAAAATGAGGGCACTGTCACAGCATAGGCTTTTGTGTGCCACTGAAGCGGGAAGATTAAGTGAATGATGCTTTTGTAAACTGATAGAATTGTGTAAAAGCATCAGACTTGGTGAAATGCAGAAATCTAGCTGCTCTGGACATCTGGTAGGGAACCATAAAAATAGAAGACAAATCAGCAAGTTATAGAAATGTGTTGAAAACAATTGTGGGAAAAAAGGGAGCTCTTTCAGATTTTATTCAAGGTAGCCATTGGGGACTGATTGAGAATGTGAAGGTGTAAAGCAGAGTGGGTGAGACTGCCCATAAAATGTTCCTAGTCCTTAAGTTGGAAAGACAAAACAAAACCAATGGGCATCAAGAAGTAATTATTCAATAAATACACAGAATTGGGAAGATTTTCTGGTAAACAAGTCTCAGATGTCCAATAGATTTGACAGTTCCTTAAAAAAATTATATTAAAGGCAGAAGCATAAACTCTTCCAATGCAAGAGCACATAACGAAGTGAGTGTAGCTAAATCAGTAGTGTTTCAATGACTTAAAACACAGGAATAGACTATAGGAAGTTGGAAACTAGGTCAAATTATGAAAGAAAAAAGCATAAATATGTGGGATAAATTAAAAGGACTGAGACAAAAAATTAAATACCACTAGTAAGAAATATAAAACATAGGAAAAGAATATTCTGAAGTCATTGTAGTAGGAAGAAGAAAATTAAGGAAGAAAGCTGGTTTACTTCCCAAAAGGAAGAAAAAGATACTAAAAAAGCTATTTTTTTTTAGTTTTCATCTTAACAGCAACAAAACTCATGATCAGACAACAAAAGTTTTTAACAACAAAGATAAAGGGGCAAGAACTGAGATTACAGTTGAGAGGGAAAAAAATCTTGGATACCTGAACAACATGAGATGTATTAAGATGGGTTGCATCTGGTGAAATTTGGCCTGGGTATTGTTTAGACATTTAGCCACAGAAACTGCAGCATTATTACTAGTTATTTCTAAAAGCACACGGAGGATGGTTGAGGTTCAAGACTGCTGAAAAGGGGCAAACAAGTGAGAGAGAAGAAACTCAGGAAAGATCAGTCATCTTAACTTCAGTTTGGGACCAATTAATTAAACTACATATGAGCTTCTAAAAGACAACAGAGGTAAGTAGCAGCCAACATGAACACCAATCTAATTTTCTTCCATGACAGAATAATGGGCATCAAGAACAGCTGTAGTCGTGTTCAAGACCAGGGTGATACTTCAAAATTTTGTGCAAATTTGGAAAAAGTTTGAAAAATAGGTTGAAAATCAATTTCATTCACAGGAAGTAGTAACCAACTACACAGCGTAAGGACAGACTTTGTATTGCAGAAAAAGATACTAGAATTGTAGTTTAAGAAGACTCAAAGGCCTCTTGTGGTACACTCTACGTAGGCTTGTGCTCCACAATTTGATAACAGTCTAGAGAGAGTAAAGAGATGAGAGGGAGAATGAGGACTAAAAAACTTCATCTGTGAGGGGAGAGTGAAGGAAACAGGTTTGCATAGTCTACATTGAAGAAGATAGAGAGAAACATGGTATGTGATTTCTAATGCCTGGAAAGTATCTGGGAAAGAAAGGCAATGCATTCTTTTTTTATGTTCGCTGGCAGATTAAATTGTAGTTAGGGAAATATAGGTTAGGTATTAAGAAAATGTTTCTAACAATAAGGCCATTGGAACACTGTAATAGATAGTTTAGGATGAAATCTTCATCACGGGAGTTTTCTAGGATGAAATTAGATGGACAAATAATGGTGTGTCTGGAACTGAATGTGCACTGAGGCAGTGGATTTGACTAGAAGATATTCCAGATATTTCCTCTGACTTCGTCTGACAGAACAACTTTAAATTATTACGGAAGAGGTGGCTTGTCAATTCAATTTGTCTTCAGCTGCCTATTTTTTCCAGTCATTTTGGTTTAGGTTAAACTAATATAAAATACTATAGTAACCAGATCAACATACCGGAGCTACTGCAAACCCTCTCCAAATCTGTCACAGACCAAGGAGTGCTGCAAGTGAAAATTTTAGAAGTTGTATACTCATTTTTTGCCATACATAGATTCTATGGTTTTAATAAATTTACCTGCACAAATGCAGCAATTTTATGTAATGTGGTTATATTAGTCTCGTATGAATGCTGCAGATCACTACAGCTCCTTCTTATTGACTGTGGTACATATATTAATGAATAAAAAATTGGTGAGCTTTAGGCCTTCCTCTTTGCTTCCCTTACCCTCTCCCATCAATGACTCAACCAATGAGCTGACAGAAACTTTACTAAGAAACAGAAACCTCCCCATAAGAACTGCCAGGATTGTAATTGCTGAAGACAGAAACATATGGATACACTGGAGAGCTGTATAAGGTGCTGAAAAAAATACCCAGATGCAGGGAATTCACTAAAGGACAAAAGCATGTTTACTGTTAAGAAGTTTAGTTTCTAATATTTGATATTTGTGACACTTTATTGAGGTTCAATGGGAGCCAGTATTAAAACGCATTCAATCACTGGTGTCTACAAGACAACATATGATTCAAATTATACATGCAAAGGCATAAGCCACAACTATTTAGTCTGTTGCCATTCTTGAATCAGGTAGTAACTAGAGTTCATAATCCTGCACATTTTGTCTGTGAGGAGAGAAAGAGACGCAGAAGCTGGCAACTTTAGCATGATCTGGTTTATTTACCAAGAGTATAAGCAAGATAAATGAAAACCGAAAAGATTGTTTCTTCACTTTTGCTTCACACTGCTGTGCAAGTATCTGATAATGAGCCTGGTGCTTCCTTGCTCGTAGCTTCCCTTCTTTTTTTTGCCTATTGCATTCATAGGCATGAAAACAAAAATCAGAGATTGTTAATTCAGATAATGCTCAGCCTCCATACCCCCCTGTGTTCTAAGTATGTAAGCTCCAGTCGGCAACACAGTATAGCCTTATCACATTCCTGTGTTCTTCATAGTGGCTTCTATTGTTTAAATTACCTAATTGAGACAATTAAGTAATTTTAGATAATTTTAACAGCTTCTTCACATTTGTACCACATGGAAGACGCCTTGAAAACAGATCAGTTTTAGCTGTGCTCGAACGAACTGATAACACCATGTGTTGCCTGTATTTAGATGCATCTAACAATGATTCATGACAATTACAAAAGAAGCGTTGGAAATCGTGCAGGTTTCAGCAAATACACCTGCACTGTTCACCCTGGGCCTGATCCAAACCTCACTGACGACCATGGAAATATCCCCACTGATGTCAGTGGGCTTTGGGTCAGGACCAAGGCTACTCCAGCCTTTACTCAGATCTTACTCTGGCAGTTCTCCCATTGAAGTCAATGAGATTATTCCCTGGTATAATAGAGCTCACTGTCAGGAAGATTTTAATGATATTCAACCTACATTTTCCATGTCTTCATATCACCCCATTATTCCTAGTTATGTCTCATTATCTTCCTTTTTTCAGGGACCCAATCCTAACCTTCTTACTCAGGCAAAGCTCCCACTGACTTCGACTAAGGAAGCAGGATCTCACTGTCATCTTTACTATTCCAGGGCTGCTGTAATGCCCCCCCATGATGTTATCATATAGGCAAACCATGCATGGTATTTTTGCATGTAAAGACCATAGTGTTGAGCTTATGGCATTACTGAAGAAAGAGAGAGAAAAAATATATTTGCCAGTATAGTTTCAAGACATGCAGCAATACAAATTTTTAAATAACATTTGATCTTACAAAAATATTTTATCACCTTTCCATCAGACGCACATTCTCATAGCTACATAAAAGTCTGTAATAAAATTATTGTAAGTAGTTTCTTTGATTAAGAACTCAACATTTGTGGTTTAGAATAGTTTTATAATTTGCTGTGGAGAAGACAGATACCGTGATACCTATTTCTCAACAATTATTTATTATGTATAATTTGGCCTTTCTGGGTAGCTGGATTGGAATGTGTCCTAAATTATCAGAAGTTAAATACTTCTTACAGAAAGTAAAAATTGCAATTTCCTACAAAATTTTATTAAAACCTTGGATTTTATTTAGAATTAAGACATCACATATCTCCCATGGTTTTCATGGAAATATTTTTTTTTCACATTTACAATTCTGCTAGCTTAAAAGGTTAAACTCCAGTAGTGGAATCTCATTATTTTCCCATCTCTGTCTGTGATGTGCCAGAGAAAAGTACATAGAGTCCCTTCCCCCCGCTCGTGGTCACTGGTCAAAAGAGTGCTGAGAAAGGAGACGCTACCAAGGCAACCTGGTTAAGATGTCACCTGCGGCTGGTGGGCTAAAACACTGAAGTACATCAACACAGAGCAACACCGAGACCAAAATCCCCCGTCACGTGTCACGAGTGGTGGCACATTTGCTCATTTTTAAAGTTCTTGGAACAAGAGCCTTCTTCTTGTCTGTGCTTTCACAGCAAGGGGCACCAAATAGTGAAGAGTTCATGGTAGTACAGGAACACTGATGATAATATTTATAGTAAATAAAATAATACCAACTAAAAGGAAGAGTGTATGGACATTACACAGTACATAATGAATGCCCCAAAGTATGTTCTCATCCCTGATACCATGTGCTTCCCTACTCTGATCTGAAGAAACAGGATGCATTTCTCCTGCATAGATGCATGGCACTCCCTAGTGAGGACATGATTTTTCCAGTTAAGGATGCTAGTTTCCTCATTTTTCTAATCATACCCTAGTAATTAATCATTGTAGATTTACATGTCTATTCCCTTTGGTATTAGTTATAATAATTTTTCAGTAACTACCCAGACAACAAATACATTAAAATTAAAAATATAAAGCTCTATTTCATGCTTTCCGTTCATTGTCGTTGTCTGTATTTGACCTACCCTCTCGAATGTTATGCTGTTTTACAGCAAATGGAGGTCCAGCTCTCAAGTGACTTTTCAGACCTATTTTGTTAATAGGATAAATCAGAACGCTGCCATGTTTGTGCAGTTACAGAGTTGCTCAGGAACACTGCTCTGAAACTCAGCATATTCAAGAGACATTTACTTAACAACTGAAGAAGGTTTCTTTATTCCAGCCCATCCCTCCTTTTCAGATATGAGGAAGCAGAGATAACGAAGACGCAGAAATGTATGCTAAAAAATAACCTGAAGAGCCCATCTCCATTACCACTTTTACTTCAGATGTGTTTGCTTTTCAGCGTTGATCTCCCAATTATCCTAGCTTACCATTCTTTGGTTTGCATCAGGAAGCATGCAAATTAGTTTCCTTTCAGATAAAGCTGAATCAGAAGATGCACCCTAAGAGCCCATATGTTTTGTATCAAGACAGCATTCTGTCCACGGGACTAGACTTGAGTTAGCCCTAAGACCCCACCAAAAACACAGTGTGGACATCAGATTCACAGCGCCAGCTGTATTGCTCTGTAGATCTTGCTTGCACCACACTGATGGGGTTGCCTGTTTCAAAGAGACCAGTCCTGTAGTGCCTCTTCCAATATATCTTTTCGACCCCACGTCTTGGTGTTTAACTTCTTTGATTGCATACTGATGGTGCAGCCTTTTAAATAAAAGAAATCAGACAAAAAAGTCAGCAGGTAAGGAGGAATGCTTGTCACAAGAATCCAGGCATTGTCTTCGCTTGTTTACAGAACAACCGAGAAAGAGAATGGGCATGAAATTCACCCCTCAAGCTTGTATGAGAAGCTTGTTCAGAAGTGTTGAGCCTTGGATGTTGAACCATCTCTAATGTTTAGCTAGTGAAACCAGAGAGTCACATTAATGCATTGTGTGTCTATCTATTATTTATTGTAGCTACACTTTTTTGTGACACATACCAGAAAAAAAGGTCTGTTTAAATTCAGACATGTTTGAAAAGCATCTGATTTTGTAATTAGTGTGATATGAGTATTATTTTTACCTGATATTACATGGGTTTCACAGGAGGACAAATGTGAACTGGACTGTCTGCATCTCCTGTTTCCAGTAACCTTCTTTTTGCCATTAATAACTGACCTAGAGCAAAAATGGCCACCCATGAATTCAAGTAAAAAAAAACAATTCACAGCTCTAGGCCCAGTGCTTTCTTTTGCATTGAGCCTTAGCAGAGCAAGCAGGAACGTTTGCTGGAAACTATTTACAACTCCACCAGCAGCTTTTTACTGCATTTCTTTGGTTTCACCCATTTAGACATTCTATCCCTAATATAATAACCTAATCCGTGCATACTAAGAGCCCTGTTAATATTCTAGACCTGGAAAATTAGCTAAAAATCCACAGAAAGATAAGCATAACAGGACTTAGATGATTAACATGTTTATTTAGCATAAGAGATCCCAATATAAGTCTCCCGTATATTCATTCTTTAGTCCAGTTTTGTAAATCTCAACTGTGAGGTGATACCTGATAAAACAGTAAAGCTACAGTGAAGAAACACTGCAGAAAAAATATTTGTAATGTAATATGAAAATAGCATTCAGGAATTTAATACACTGTAATTGACCACACAATTTTTTTCTGTGAAGAGATAATTTGATATTACATTTGTACAGTACTTAAATAATGTAATTTTGATAATGACATTAAAATACAATTTCTGTAATCTAAGTGAATCTTAAACTTTTTCTCATTCAGATGAAGCATGTAGTATGTCTGATTGCTGTCACTATTTTACATTTTAAATCATGCCACAAACTGTAATTGAATACTATTCCATTTCAAATATATAAGAAAAAATTATGAAGACACAATATAAACATGTTGAAAGCCATGTTGCATTTATTTAGGAAATAATGAATCCTGTGGGAGCAAGTCAAACTTTTTGATCTAGACAGTTTTATTACAGCTTTTTTAAAGAGCTGAGGCTTAGGAACTTTTTCCCCATGTTAAAGTGAAGCTGTGATATGTTTTGACTTTCCAAAGATGAGCATTAATTCCCACAGATACTCAGGGTTCTCTATTGTTTCTTGCATTGTATCAGGCTTCTGAGACGAAGTGGTTCAATCTATAAAAGATCTGACCAGAGTGAAGTTTCACTAATGGTGAGAGTACTACTTTATTTATGACATTCATCCTAAGGCTTTTTCACTGGTGTTTGTGCAAGAGGCAGCATTGCACCACTTCTAAGACATCTTAAAGGAATTCTGATACACAGACCCGTTAAGATGAAAGAAGCAATCTGACTAATTTCTGAAAGCTATTTCAGTTAGTTAGTTTGTCCGTATATGACATTCCTGCCTTCTTTTTTTTTGTTTTCCTTGGGGGTCCTTCCTCCTCTCCTGCACGGACGAGCTGCTCACTCCTCCATGAGCAGAGCAGGCTGCATCACAAGCCTCATGCAGGTTTCCACAGTGGGCTGCACAATCTGGGGCACCGCAAAAGCACGGTGCTTTTCTCTTTACAGCTAGTGAGTGGAGTGGTGCAGATGAGTCTGCACCACATCATGGGGATCTTTGCGTAAGTGTTGGATAGATTATGGCTCGTGTTGTGGCCCCTTTGATCTGTGCAAATATTTGCATCTGAGACCCGCGCAACACTGCCACACATATGAAGCAGTTCTGTCTCCTTTGTCTAAGGCTGCTAGATGCCACTGGTTATTCTCTTCGAATGTATGTTTAAAATAGAATATATATAATGTCCCCTTATGCTGCTATACTTCATTTGCAAAGATATGTTTTATATACTGTAAATTTTACTTCTTACCAAAAATACATTATCCTGAAGCAAACTGAGTCAAGTGTTCTCAGTGTGCCTGTAATTCCTTTGCAATTGTGTGAGGTGTGAAATTCACTTGACTGTTCTTCCTGAAAGATCTGAAGGGTGGGAGATAAAAAATTGTTTTACTTCTGCCAAGCAAGCATGGAGAAGTATAGATTATGTATATCATTTCTGGAAAGAAGATGGAGGAGCTGTGATTCCAAAAGGCATCCTCAAAAGAAAACGAAAAGTACCTAGGACAAATATTTTCTTCTTTTTTTACTTTTTTTTTTTAATCGTATCTAGGGTATAGGTAAAGAGACAGTAATGGTTTATTACAACCAAATTAAAAATAAATGGTTGGTAGAGCTAAATTAAAGCTTGAAGTAGAAAATGTATGCAGAATGTCCCTGGTACAAACATCTTAACACAAGGTGTTTCTCTAAGTCATGAGAGAAACCAGAAACAACCTGTTTGGAGTGGACAGAATGGTCTTTTGACTTTTTTTTTAGGCAGATTTAAGATATTTTTTATTTTTATTCGAAAATAATAATCAATTCAAAAAGCAGGCATTAAATATCGTAGTAAACTGTACTCATGGATTAAATACAAGACTTACAGGAAAACATAGGTATTGGTGATTTGGTATTTTGCCTTCTCAGTCATTACCTTAGCGTGGCACTAGGAGGCAATCTGCTATTAGAGGTGTCATCCCTCCGACATCAAATTCTTTGAATATTGTGATGTTTCAGCATCAGGTAGTACAGTTCATGAGAAGTTTATCATGTGTGTGTCAAAACCCAGCCTGCATTACTACAGTCTACTTAGCATCTTCCACACAATTCTAGAAAATGGCAGATTGGTGGTGAAGAACACCTTCCTGAGACTGACTATGGGTACAGCCAGTCATTTCAATTTCTAATGTACCAACTAAACAGGTCTTTGCAGGGCTGTGATATCCAGATTTCCTGTGCTGAAAAGACGTGCGTGTTTCCACGTATGCCCAGAGGCAGACCAGCCTAGATAACCTTCACAGGAAAAATTCATGTCTCTCTCTCTACTGTGGACATCTCTAGGCTAAAAAGCAGCCAAAAATGGTTTGGGGTTGAAAAGGAATAGTTTGAATTCAGGTACCAATGGGGCAGCTAGGCAGAGTTTAAGCTTTTAATGGAAACAAACATACAGAATAATAAAAATGCTAACTAGTTGGAAGACAGAACTTGGACATTCTCAAACTGGGCACGAAAAAGTGTTCATTTTGATTTTCTCTCTACCTCAGTTTGCATCCTTGTTGTTTTCATAGCTCTTCTGAAGATAACTTGGTTAATAATTTTGTGCCTCCAGACTTTATGAACATATGAAAATGATCGGTGAACTTTGGAGAAAGTTAGTAGTTCTGTTTTCACAATAGGGTCAAAAAAATTACTATACTATACTAATTATACTATTCAAGACTGTGGTCATATATTGAAAAATGAGGCTGCATAAATATTCATTCGTTTGTAAATCTATTCCATGTGCTAAATTAGCAGTTGTTCTTTCAAAAAAAGTAGCTTAAGTATACGTCCTGCAAGATTGCATCAGCACGAATACAGGTGGTAACTAAGGTTTCACGGGCAAGAGTCATGCTGGTTCTTCCTGGCCGTTGACTGCTTGACTTTGCTGCCTTTCATAATTTTATTTTTATAAAGGTTCTTTTTTTATTGTTTGTGAGCAAATGTATATTTATGTATTTTATAATTCTGTAAAGTATTTAGAATTTAGAATTTTTGAAAGATTTAATGCCTACCACAGAGAGACTCTGAGAGAGAGCGGGAAACATGCTTTTAAAAATGCTTCCCTAAGTGTTTACTAAGAGAGGAAGTTGAATTTCATTTGGCTGCGTTCGCGCTCCTTTTATTTACTTTTTGTGAATGTTTCAGCTAATAGGTCTACTGTTAGGCTTGTTTACAGAAACAGCACATTTTTAAGCAAATATTTCAAGAATTTCATGGATAATAGACTGACAAATGTAAATGTTTTCACTAGAAATCTAATTATAAGCTTTACTGGTTTCAATTTATGTTTTATTATGTAATCATTAAATCAGGATGTATGTCTATGCACACATGGTTTTACATTTAGTTAAGAACTACTAACTCCTGGGTTAAAGAGCAACTACGAAAAGGGCATTGCAGATCACCTACTTGACTCTTAAGAATTCTAGAGATTAAGTACTTTCGACGATGTAGTATAAATCCTCAGACCTTTTCCTTCCCTTAGGTGCTGCCCTTTGCATAAGCCAGTCTTAAAGTCTGTATTTCAAGTGTCGGGATGTGTTGTGATACCATTAGGTAGATCAAAGGATGCAAGAAAATAAATACTGCACAGTTTTCAAAGAAAACAGAATTCTGAACTGGGATCATTGCGCATGTAACAAGAGAGGAAAAAAATTCTAAAAATTTCAGTTTTCAAGTGTGTTTAACTGTAATGCTGTACCTAAAAATTCTCTTGAAGGTTTGAAATCTCCCACTGAATTTTGTCTTGTTTTGTAAAACCTCTCCCTTCATATTTTAGAAAAAAAAATCATGTTTGTGTCTCTCTAATATAAACATAATTAACATCAGTGGTACACTCCCTGTATGGAAAGACCTTCACAATTACATCACAGATTTGCTGCTGTGCAGTTTGAAGACGTGATCTTCACTCACAAGACAATGGGTTTATATGCCATATTCCAGAGATTCTCATTACATGTCTTGTGTCAGCAAAATTATATTAGGCACTCTCATCACTTGTATCAGCTCATATTAATATTATTTGTACAAGAAAATGGTCCTTGATATTATGCTTCTACTCATTATCACAAATAATTTTGTTCTAGAATGTTAATATTATAGTTTATATATGATAACATTACTTTTTTTTTTAATGATTTCCATTCAAAACACCTACTATTATACTGACTTGTTTTATTTTCTTTTATTTCCTGGCAAGTACTGCACTTTTTTTAAGGAATACAGAAACAAGCTGGCTGCAGCTCAGCTGAAAGGCTTTTTCCGTAGTCTCTGTGGTGAATGGCTTCCATATAAACCAGTGGTATGGACAGAGCATACACAGGATGGGCTACCTTTTTCAGCTTTTGATTTCTCTTGTACAGAAACACTATAAAGCAACATTAACTAAGACTTCAAATCTAATGCAAAATTGCTAATCATGAAATAAAAGGGAGCCAGGGAAGGAGAAGGACTGAATAAAAAGAGGTGGAATGCTGTTGACCCTGTCTGGGACTTGCCGTATCAACACCAGCTCCTGCTGCATCAGCAGCTGCTTGGGTGCACAGCACTGTCCTAGGCATGCATTACCTACAGAACTATTCAGCAATAACTACATGTGTACAATATGCTACCAACTGCATTTTTTTAAGTTTTTTTTGCTTGTTTGTTTCTTTGGTTTTTTCTCAAGGAATAACACAGAGTAAGAAGCAAGTTCAGATTGCATTTTAGCTTAATTAAACATACATTAGTTTCGAGAACAAATTCATTGTCAGTGAACATAATGTGTGTGTATTGCCAGGTCATTCCACAGTATAAAATATTTGAAATATTGAAGTATATTTACAAAAGGAAAATCATGGGAAATGTAATGGTGTTGGTATATTAAGGGAAATACATTGTTTTGTTAATATATTAGAGACATTTGTAACCCCTGAAGTATAGAAAGGTAGTTCTAATTACTAGCCTATCAATGATATTTCAGAAAAAAATCGAATTTCAAACCTTTAGTAAATTATTTTTGGATAGTTTAACATATTTCTATTGGTCATTGTGATTTAGGACAGTAAACATTTTCACTATTATCTCTTCTCAGGGAGAAGCAAACCATTCAGACCCAAAACAGAGGACTGTTCTTACTCTGTTTGGAATAGAGTAAGAATGTGAAATCTTCTTCTTTCAGCATTTATATTTATTTTTGTGGTCTACTCTGACTAGTCTGGTTTATATTTCCACCTAAAATGGACAAATTCTACAGTCATTTAAATCCATCCAACCCTGTCGACCTCAACCATATTCTTACCCTGATTTACAGCCTCATTAGGATTTTAATGATGTAAATGAAAGTAGAATTTGCTCCTAAATCTTCACTCCAAATTAAAGAGTGTATTCCCCTCTCAGTGCAGGATGTGGGAGTATGTGCCTCAAACAGAGAACACACAGCTAAAACTTGGCAGGCAAGGTCTCGGCTAGAGGGTGGATTTTTTTTTTTTAATGTTGAGCTCATGTCTTTCCTTAGATAAGCAGGCGCACATTCCCATGTATCTTGTAAAATCTTTAACAGTTCTACACATGCATGTACAAGTGTAGTGCTGTTTTTACAAGATAGACAACAATTCTTACTCACATATCTTTCTGATGAGACAATCAAGTCATCAGTCTAAATATATTTGGTTTTACTGAAGTTGCAAGACTATGGAAAGAACCAGTTCTTGGTACATTCCCTGAGTACTTGTAGTACAAAAATAGGTGCTCCTGCACCAGGAGTTCAGTCCTAAACAACTCTAAATGGGTTGTGAATGAGAAGGTTCGTGTATGTGTGTGTGTATATTTATTTAATGTTTACTTTTTTTAATCTAGGAATCTTTGTCTTAAAGCCTGATCTAAAGCTCACAAAAGAAAAATTCTCACTAACTTCAGCGGCCTGAATTAGTTCCTGAAAATGAAAATACCATGTGTCACTTTCAGTATCTTCTATAAATTTAAGCCAGAAAACCTTAATTGCTTCTAACGCACCATATATTAAACAGTAACTATGAAGAACTTTATGTTACACAAATCCCATTGTGTTTAAATGCATTTTACAGCACAAACTGGGAAGTATGGTAAGCAGCGCATTTACTCTGCCCTTATGCCCTCTGTAGCTCAGATGTATTGTGTAAATCCTAGTAGAGAGCCACGTTACCTGAAATCGTTCTCTGCTCACCCTTAAAACTACACCCATTGCCGAAGAAGATATTTGCCAGAACTTGCTTCAGAAGAGTCATTTCCCTATAGGCTTCTCTTAAAAAAAAATTAGAAAAGCAGAATGATGGGAGATGTGAACAACCTAGGGCAGCTGATTTGATGTGCTGAGCCTGGAGTTCATTCAGCCATTGCCACCCGAATGCCAATAAATAGCAAACAGTGTCATATATATTATATACCATTAATGGAGAATGATGGTGCAGCCGGTAACACCAGCACCATGGCTGGGGCATGCTTGACCAGGGACACAGATTCACAGTTGTAGCAAGACCATTAGAGCAAAATCAGGCTGTGTGTCGTATGGACAGGTTTGAATAATTATGCCCAAGAAGAAGAAGCAGCTGATAATTTCTTGCTTATATTAAATTGGGGCTGTTTGGTTTTGAGTTTACTTTAAAGCATATTGAAACCTGATTAAGTAATAGATGAAGTGCTGCAGAGTCAAGAAGCAGAAGAATTTTTCAAAGATCTTACGTAACTCTAGTGATATTTTTAAGCATATTAATTGGCAGGTGCTTCTCACAAATAAGGAGGTGACTTTCTGAAAATATATCTGTCCCTTGAGTACAGCATGGCTTATTTTGTAGCTTTTATCAACAACAAAATTCAGCACCTGTAAAAACGAAGAAGGTGGCACTCATTTTTAGAGCCAAATAATCAGGAGGAATCTTTCCTCCCCAAAACAAAATGTGGCCCTGAATTGACCAGATCAGGAAGGGAACGTGATCAAGACTAGACAAATTTTCAAATTCTGCACAAGTGTTTGTGCTCCTCATACCCCTCCCTTCGCCCGCCCCCAAGTCTGCCAATGATGGGTTCTTGGGGCCCCATTATCTATTCGAAGCAATCACTGGATCAGTAGAGATTATTCATACAAGTAAAAATTTTTTGGGCTCTGGTCAGCCCATGTACAGCACACACATGGGTGGGCAGTGGCAAGCCCCATCATTCAGCTGCCTCTGGTCCTCGCAGCTTAAGAAGGCAGAGGAGGGGGTAAAAAATCAAGTGTGTAATAATAGTGCTGTCAGTAGCTGGTTTATATTCATTTTCTCTCTCTGCTTAATACAGCTCCCCTTAACACCCAGCAGAGAGAAACACTCCAATCACGCTGCACACACGCGGCCGTGCAGGAGGAAGAATCGGATGCTGCGAACCTCACCTTGAGGGTGACAGACAGGACATTTTACTATAAATGTTTATGCATTAATACGCAGAAAACACGTCTTAGTAGGGCTTTTCGGGATATCTTAATTCTGCTGATGCAAAGTGAGAGTGAAATTACAGGTGCCAGTTTGCAATGTAGAACGCTGATAAACAACTTGCCATTTTGCAGTGGCTGGTCACATCTGGAGCCTTTTGGGATGCAAAAGTACTGGAGGATTATTGCAAAACTTAGAGACACTTATGTTGCCATAACTTTTGTTTTTAACCTAAATTTGTAGATTTTCCTTCTCTTCTGGAGGAATTTACAGGTTATATTATACTAATTTAGCTAACTAGCTAACTCAGCAGCAAAGCAAAGAAAGAGCCAGACTATAGCTTTTGTCAGAAAACTTTTATAGTTTGACCTTAGATTGAGATAGGCTGATATAAAACCATGGATCAGTGGATTGTGTTTCATTAATTTCAGCATATTTTAAAACTCTGTAATCTACAGCACCCAACTCTGACTAAGTGCACAGTGTTCAACATCATTGTACTATGTTGAAAAAAATCCCTGCGTAGTAAATTCAATTTTTTTCTATTTCCACCTTTAAGTTACCATAATATTTCCATAACACTGAAAATCAACAGACACAGAGATAGAGACAGATAGATCGATCCACTTCATAGCCAGTGAAGGCTATGGCAGTAAGAGTCCCTTGCTCTTGCATTTTGATATTTTTATAGTTTTTCCTGTATGGACTGCACTGATACAACATCCAATTTGATTTTATGTATCACTGCAGTGTTCTACCATTTTCAAAGCACTCTATTACTTTATCTTGAAAATCTCTGATGAAATTTCAGAGGCTGTTATGAATTTAAGAATTAATATCTGTAATATTATTTATCATCTCTGTTTTTTACCATGTGTGTGGAAACACAAAAGGGACTGAGAAAGGTTTCACTCTTCATGTTTCTGGTACACAGCAGAATTTTGAAATCCTTGCAAAATTTCCAGCAGGTCACTGTAGTAATAATTATGCATGTATGCAGTTAATGTTCCCTGACTGCTTCTGATCCACTATGTCTGTTCCCTTTCTGTGCTCTCCTGTTGAGATCATACAGTCTGAATACAACGCACAGCAGACTGGTCAGAACTCCACGCCCTAGCAAATTTATAAACCCTGCTCAGGGAAGAAATATTCCAACCCATACAAAATAAAAAACCTGAAAGCTAATATGCACATTTTCTTCCCCCTGCCATTTAGCATATACTTGTTGTGTTAGGAGTATCTGAAATGGCTTTGATGTATTTTCTGTGATTATTCACAATTTCCTGTTATGTAAGGTATCTCTCAGGAGACTTTATACTCAAGAATAGGTTGCACTGGGAATTATAACCAAGATCTGGCCCAGTCTGGTTTTTTAGCTCACTGAGCATTACTGTTGTGGAGAGCACTGTATTTTTCCTATACTGTTTAGTGTGTTTATATAAAATATTCACTCTGAAACTGAGAATGTTCCAAATTTATCCTCTTGTGGCACACGTGATCTTTCATGAGAATCCAGTTAAATATAGGTTTTTTTGCTTCAGAGAAGACATTGTCAAGTTGGGTCTGGCTTTCTTCCCCCTTCTCTTTGAAGGTCAGTGATCATTTAGGACAGTTTTCTATCATGCATTTCAAATGCTAAGACAGTGTCTGTAGCAGGATGTGGGCCATAATTTGTCAGCGAATCTCAATTTGTTCTTCAACCCCTACCTGGTAACGTCATGCAGAGAAGGATGGTTTCACTGAAGTTCATGCTCGATGACAGGAAACTTCTATAACCGTCCTGTGGCAATACCACATGCGCTGCTTCTATCCCATCAAGAAGTATCTCATTGCACATTAGTGGCTGTGGGAAAAGAAATCTTGTAGTTCTTCCCCTTGACCATATGTGCTGGCTGCTGGTGTCACCTTTGGTATCTTTCTTGGGAAGAACAGTGTGGGGGATGTAGTACTAAAGTTGGACACATGCCTCGGAGCTCAGCAGCCTTGCCACCTCCCCCATTCAAGCATATGATCATCCTTCTTCCACTTTTGTGCATTTATTGTAGCATCTCCTCTCTCAGCTTCTTACCTGACAGTGTCCTTGACTTTCAGTGCTGTCCTCATATAGCTGCTGCATTCGAAGTCTGTTCTGCTCCTAGTTCCATCTTATTCTACTCCTCCGGCATAAGACAGCTTTACACAAAGCGTGTATGTGTGTGTTTGCAAATGCAAGCGCATGTATAAAGAAGTGTCAGCATATGCAGGGTTTTCTTCCATTGTTTCTCATACTTAAAGCTGCCCTTTTATCCTTTCTTGACATTTTCTATGCATGAAACATCACGAGACAACTCCTTAACAGTTCCATGTCTCAGTGCAGAAATATCCATGGCTTTAAAATTTTACCAGTAAAATGTTTTAAGAGATATTTAAACTGTTAAATGTGGCAAATATATTAAGTTTTTATTAACTGAGCCAGCTAATAAAGATTTTCTTCGTGATTTTTTTCTAGCCTACTTGAAGACAACAGGGCCCCCCTGCATTTAGTGCTTTCCTTGTCTCCATCCCTACCTTCCAGCACTCAAAACACAGCAGAGAAACTTCCACATTCAGTTAAATTTTATTACAAAGCCTGTACTTTTTTTTTGACTGAGATGTACACACTATCTTCATGCAAAAAAATCAAAAATAAGAAGTGGCTGCCTTGCTGTACCTTCAGGGAAATCAGGCATTCGTTTTGTTATGCTGTTAGCAAGTGTAACACACCTACTCTCACTTATGCAGGGTCCTTAACCACATCACGCTAACGTTACCTTAGATTTTACTTTGCCAGGGAATATTTCTTGATCCTAGCTGTGATGGCAGCAATCCAGGGGTCTTTCAACAAAGCACTGGCTCAACAGCGTCCACAGAACCGCCCTTTCGGAGCACGGCATGGACGCTCAGCACACCATCCTGCATTGTCAGCAGGCAGAGAGCAAGAATTACAAGGATTTACAGCTCTCCGAATACTGCTGATTCATTGACAAAACCGGAATGAAATTGTACGATATTAGTACTATTCATAGCCCTTCCACCCCTGTTGCAAGCTGTAATATTTCTAAAGGCACTGCCATTGGTAACAGAAACTGATGATCATCTGTGAAACTCTCTGACCAGCACTGGACCAGAAATCACTAGCAGCTTCTCACTCACACCTTTACTCTTATTTGTAGGCTGGGGTTTTGTAAACCCCCTAGAAACATGGCACCCAGGGAACTTGATAAGGAGTATGACACCCAGATTTACACAGGCATTTAAGAAAAAAAATACTAAAATAAAAGGTTGCCATTACACTGTAGCATTATGGATTAGGGTGGTGTAGGAAAAATTGCCTCCCAGTGGATGATTTCCCTTTTACTATTCACTTGAGTAGCTCTGGGACTGGATGCCTCAGTGCTATACCTGACCCTCAAGCCTTTCCTGACAACTGGCCGAGGTACTTCTGCTGCATTGGTAAATGATATAATGAATATGGTTAAAAGGAGGGGGATGCAAGTGTTAGTGAGCTGTTGGCATTTCTCCTCTGCTTTGTGGTCTACTAAGTGCACAAAATAACTTCATGCCAAATTCAGCACATTTGGGAGTCCTTATCAGAAAGAATCTAAACTTGGTCACAGAATATTGATGGTGAAATGGGGATCCCTCTAAAAAGGCGTGTTGCAAATGATTCACTGATACTGACACTGTATGTGCCAGGAAAAAAAACCACCACAGCACAGCAAAAAATCCCAAACCCAAAACACTATGTGGCTTTTAAGTTCACTCCCCAGGAGGGGAGCCTTGGACCAGTTGTAAGCCCAGGAGCCTCTGAGTGAAGCATGGAGGCCCAGATGGCAGCCAGGTTGCTGACTGGGGAGATACCTTGAGATTATAGTCAACAAATCTGGGGAAATATTGAATTTTGAACTGTGCCCACAAAACTGTTCTTGTCTGATGACGGTCTAAGATACTAAGCTGCAGAAAGTGTCCTGGGGGTAAGGTAAATGCCCTAATCATTAGTCTGCAGTGTCATATTCAGCTTTTCTACATAAACCTTGAAGAATCTGGCATATGTTTCTGGAGATGTGGGTCTATCTCCCAGCTAGCCAAGTCCCTTCTGTCCCTGGGGTATATTGGAAAAAAGGGGCTACAGCTGTATTGTTGGAAGGGTCTGATTGTTTGCAATTTATCCTGAGAATATTTATCAGGGGCAGTGGAGGGAATCCGAAAGGGAAGACACGTAGTTCCCACACTGCAGTGGAAGTTAAGGCGGTAGATGTGAAACGGGGCTGTGTGGTGCTTGCGAAATGTTGACTCAAACAGGATCAGGCCTATGAGCCCACAGCTGCCTGCAGCTGGAAGGGGATATTTTAGACCACAGCATTCTGCTTAGCGCTTCAGTTCCAACCCAGCCCTTTTTCAGGTACCTGCATACAGCCTTTGCTGAATCTAACCCTTGTAGTTTACATAACATTTTGAAGAGTTAAAATGCTGTGCAATTAGTATTGATATTGTGATAGCTCAGGCAGGATAAGGGCTGCACTGTGCTAAGCTCTTCCAGACGGCTAGATAAAAGTCTCTGATCCATAAAGTAGACAAGGCATTAGCAGAAATTCAACAGATAAAGCTGAAAAAACAAAGAAAGCTGCAACAACAACTCACACATTTGTCCACGCTGAAGGATTGGCAATCTTATGTGGCATGGAGAAGGGTACCAGAAAAGGTGGCTCTGCTTGGCCTCACAGAGCACTAACTGTTATTACAATCACTATCAAACTGAGAGGAAATTGCATCCATTTTATTGTTGAAACATACAAAATGTACAAAGCTTTCCTAGCTTCCATAAACAGTTAAATATATTAGAAAAGAGAAGACATGAGCTTGCTGTTGTTCTTCAGTCTCAACTTGTATTGCTTTCAGTGGCCATTTAATGTCGGTAAAGACAGAAAGATCCAGGCGCAATGTTTTTAATTACAAGTGGCATTTCTAAGCCTTCTGTGGTCAGTGCCTAATCCAAAAAAGTGACTTCATTTTGGACTCCAGCAGTATGGATGCTCTGTGTAAAAGGCAGACTGCAAGCTAGTTTCCATCCTGCTTTAATAATACGTTCACAATCCAAAAAGGAACTTTAAACACTTTAATATTCAGACTTACAGCTTTCCTTCTGTAAAGGGGTTTATAACCCCGCAATAAAAGACTGCCTTTGAAAGTTGACTTAAAAGGTCTTAGGAAAGCAGTGGCTTTTTAGATTTAAGCTTCCAGTATTTAAAAAAAGATTAACCGTTGAACAGCGATAAACAAATTGCTAGCTTGCATGGCCAAATCTGCCCTGACTAGGTGATGGAGTTAGAACCTCCTTTGCACGGTCAAAAGATGCAGGATGCTCCAATGCAGAAATACTTTCATCAGGGCTTCCTGCAAAGTGAAACTAATGAGCATTGATGCTGCTGGGAAGAGGTTCTGTGGAGCATGGCATGAACCAAGCTCTTCTGCAACTGCAGACCCAGTCCTTACCAAGAGGGCAAAGGTGTGCAGAAGGAGTGGGAAAGGGGAGATGGTGTGTAAGAAGCATAAAGAAAGAACTGAAATTAACACAAAGATCTGGTTTCTACATGGCAGAAGGCCAGAAGAAATATTTTTCTACTGGGTGGATAAAAGCTTGTCTTCTGCTGAGGTGTAACCAAACCCCACTGAGACTCCTGTGAGCTTTCAAGGAATTGGCAGGAGGCAAGGGAATCCATATGGAAAGAAACAGTTTTTTATCCAAATTAGATGTAAATGTTCTGATGGATGAGCTATTTACCATTTCCTTTGAGAATGTTGTAGGACATTTGCTTTTAAGAGTCCTCGCTTTATTTCGACTACTTATTTCTTTTATTGATTTCAACCCAGTTTGCCTAGTTATACCACTTTTTCCACAGTCAGCTATTCTGTATGAACACCAAGGAACTGTCTTTCCCTCAGGAAGCTCCTACTGGAGTCAGATGCAGTATTCCTGAATTGACTGGTAAAGGCCATTTTATTTGTATTCTTATGGCCTCTAAACACTGGTGCCTTGCCAACCCTCCATGGCTGCCTTTTAGCCAAGCTATTTATACTACACATATATATGTATGTATAAAACCATAAATTCTATCACATCAGCATCTGGACATTTTGCTTTGTTCCTTCTCTAAAATTACATCTGTTTGTCAATATTTTTTCTTAGGATGATGCCTTCAGAACAAAATGTGACATCTCAGCAGAATATTTTATATAATGGTGTAGTGTCTCTTTTCCTTGACATAGAGGAACAAATCCATCTTAGGAAAGCTTGTGTTCTTAAAAAATCTCTTGTCTCCTTTACTTTACCTGGTAGATAATCATGCTTTTGGGGGCTCTCAT
>NW_009697149.1:27830-41209 GCF_000703405.1 Apaloderma vittatum
CCTACAAGGCAGGTGGGTTTTGCTTGCATTACCCCCTGCTCCCCAGCACTCTTTGAACAGTAGAACCACAACCTTCTCTCTAAGATGCCAGCATCAATGACTTCCAGGAAAGAGGCAGCTGACTCCCACCATGACGCCAAGCCCCTATCTCACATTCCCTGATCACATCAGCAGGCTAACTTCTGGTCCTCCACCCCAATCAGGTATGACCGTGACAGTAGAACCAGACTCATCAGGAGCCCATGGAGAGCCTTGCGGCTGTATCTCCTTGTGGGGGACCAGAGGTGATGTCCTCAGAGAGCGGAGGGCAGGGGCACAGGCAAGCCTCAGCTGCCTCTTGTCACTGTCCTTTTTCATGAGGTTTTAACTCCTCTTCCCACGTGACAGTGTTCTACTCACAGCCACTCTGAATTAATTCGTCAAGTAAGATTTCATGTATCAAATGCTTTCCTGAAATCCAAATATATTACATCTACTGCTTTCCCATCATCTGCTAATTTTGTAATTCCATCAAAAATGCAATCAGGTTTGTCTGGTGAGATTTATTCTTTATAAATCCCATGATTCAATTTACCTGCCAGTGGAGGATGAAGGACTGAGTCAACCTTTGCAAGCTTAATCAAACTCATCCAAACCTCTGTGTTCAATAGATTGAACTGGAAGTTTTGCAAGAAGAGACTTGCTCTCAGCATTTGCCTCACTTTGTGGTTTCTAATGGGATGGAAATACTGGAAGAAAAGGCTTTGGCACTGCATTTCAGTACTTCTCCACTGTTTAGAAACAGGGAAAAGTACAAAAAAAAGTGTTTCTCTTAAAGCAGATTGTAAAAAAGACTTCTGAAAGACAAAAAAGAAATTGTTAGGCAACAGTTTAGATCTGACTTTACTTGTACCTAGTTGTTTCCATTACCGTTGCTGAACTTGCCAGAAAAGAAAGAAAACAAAATCGAGACAGATAAGAATCCTAGACAATTTGGGTAGTTTTTTTGGCTCCTGAAATTCCACTGACACATCTGGGAACCTCTAGAGCCCCAACCTAATAGATGGTTGACAGACATATAATTGCATGACAGAGACAACGTCTGCTTTTTAAGACTCTTGAATTAGCACAGCATCTGATGAACTTTGAGACCTTGCTCAGTATACTTCTCCCCATTTCAGGGAAAAACACCTCAAATGAAGATTTATAATTTTTATTTTCTTAGACAATTGCCTTCTCATATCAAAAACCTTATCCTTTCATTTGCTTTCCACCATGTTGTGGAAAGCATTTGTGTTTGCATTTTGGTTTTTATATTCGCATTTGCTTTTATGTATTTGAATTTGAAAGGCCTCTCTTCAGTGTCTTTAATGCATGTACGGCTCAGAAAAGGGAATTCTTAGGGCTTGCAGGGAACTTGGGCAGGGAACCCAAGATTCATGAAAGATTATTTCTATAGACAAAACACTGAGGAGTATAATACTGGGGCGGAAATCAAAACTGAACTTGAATACATTTTATACTATTAAGTAAAACAGCAGTTACCTTAAAGATGAGTCCAGTGTGCTGCTGCATACCTGTTCTTTGAATATTGGCTAAACCATTCACAACTGCTTCATGCCTCAGTTTAACACTGAGGCTGCCAAAACCGTTGAAATTCATATGAGTGTGAGGGATCCACATAGACTTTTTTGTACTGGCTAAGCGCTCTGAGTTGCCATTGCACAAGCAAGTGCATTGAGTACATCTAACCACTTATGTTATGCTGCATCTGTGTGGCTTGTTCTGTAATTGGGGGATAGCTTTCCTTGACTAAAAGGACTTAGGCAGTGCAGGCTGAAGCAGCTTTCCTGGCAGGCCTGCAAGCACAGCCCTCGGAAGGGTAACAGCAACAGGGCACCAAGCTATGGTTGCAGTTTCTCCATTGGTGAAACTACAGCTGGAAGAGAACATGCCCAAAGCCTGTCTTGTCTGCTCCTTTCAAAATGTGTTTGGTCAGTCCGGCTGGTGGCTGCTCCTTTCCTGCGAGGTCCTGGGCAGTGAAGAAACTGTCTCCTATTTGCAGTCAAGTAATTCTTCAATGCCTCGGAGAGCCATTGTATCCATACTCAGATACGCAGGCACTCCTTCTTTGGAAAAACTGGTAAGTAATTGTATAATCATTTCTATGGTGACAAAGAATGAGAACATAACTTCAAGACATTTAGAATAATAATGTGCCTAAGCAAATGCATATTTTAAACCGCATTGCTTGCGCATGAAAAAGTCCTAGAAAATTTCTGACAGTCAGGAGAGAGTCTACCATAAACCTCCTTACAACAGGCAGCTACTCAGTCTGAAAATTAATTTCAAGAAACACAACTGACCACTGAGCAATTTTAGCAGTAGTTTCTCCTGAACCTTTCATGGTAAACAATGTTGTTAGCTGAGCACAGAGTGACTGGACTTCAAAATTAAGAGCCAGGACTACAGGCAAGTGCAGAAATACTGTGCTGGTATGCTAGAGTTCCTTCATTACCTCTGAATTCTCACCCCCAGTGCAGCAGCTGGCAAAGCAAAATAGGCAACCTTTATATGAGGAATCCACTTATGTTCATCTACTTGCCTGAACTGTTTCTGAAAAAGCAACTCCTAAAATATTTCCAATATGTCAGTTAAAAAATGGGCTTAAAGACCTCTGTCAAAAGATATTAATCATTTGTAACCAGTAAACAAATGCTTTTGCTAACTTGGGTCAGAATGTAAGACTACCTTGGGAAATGCAGTGGACTGAATTCAAGTCCAAATTGCAAGACAAGAGCATAGAGAGGTATACATATCCAGGGAAAGATGCATCAGGTTATTCTTAAAAGTATAGGAAAGAATGGAGTGAATCTTGCCTTCTCTGACTATTGTACAAGATCCTATACAAACTGACTTTTCTCACAAATCTTGAGAGAAAAGATACTATCAAGAAACAATAGCTTTAGAAGATTTAGATAGTGAGCTGTATGAAACATTGACTATTCCTATGCCTTTTGCTTTTGCTTGGTTATGTTTAGCTCAAGTCTTGACATAGTTGGCTTCTTCTGTACATTTAAACAATGACTATAGAACATATTTCAAATTCTATCATGCTTTTCATTATGTAAGACCTTTTCTATGTTTCAGATAGCTTGGACAATGTCACTAAACTTGTCAGATTCTCCTTCTGCTTCTCATAAACTAACACAATACTGTTGAGTTAGGCTTCATATTCATGCAGAGAATATCCATACCCATCCAAAAGATTGTTTACATTGACACTGGAGGGGATGGAAAACAAATTACGAAATTGGTATTAGTGTTAGGAGTCAGATACTGCCAAAACCATGGAAATCAGTGGCAACACTCTGATTGGATGCTAGCATTTATAAATCTGTTCTTTATTTTTAAGCAGACCTAATTTGGGAACCTTGAAACAGTTTATTAGTCCCCTACTGTTTTGACTTCCATCTGTCCAAGTACTTCTTGAATCAGAAGGAGATTATTGGGTAATAGCTGTTGACGATATGTATATTTATGGTAGATTCAGTGGAAAGGGTTAAGAGAAAGATTTTCTTCACAATTTCCCTCATGTTGTTGCAAAAAATTAAAGTTTGTTATTTGCTTTCTCCTTAGCGGTAATGTTTAGTCCTACACCATGACCAGTCCTGTTTTCAATGGGAAACTCACTCATGAATAGACGTGATCAGACTTGCTCCATCTGAATTCAAAATTTATGGTTTCCCTAGACATTACAAGCATCTATGGAAGTGAAAGGGGACTGATAAAAGGCAAGAAAAGAGAAAAAAAGTCTCGGGAGAAGAAAAGGTATTTCTTAAAACTGACATTAGGGAATCAGTATGCAGGGAGAAAGGCAAATACAATCTAAAATTGACTTTTTTTATTAATGTGTGTTTCTTTGCTGGATTAACTTGTTACTCCATTAATGTGAAAGCTACCTTTACTACTGACAGCTTTTACAAAAAAGACTGTGTTGGTGAGGATTGAATACTCTCAAACAGCAGTATCAAATCCGGAACAAGTCTCATGAGCAGCCACCAACTGACAGTGGAAAGTGGAGCATTTGGAAGGCCACATCAAGTGCCTAGTCCTGTTTTCACTTAAGGGAATGAGAAATCAGGGCCAAACCCTATAAAGAATGGTAGTCTCACAGGAGAAAGACCAGGGAGAAAGCTAGCATGCAGAAGTGCTCCCTGATTCCTCAGTATTCTGGACAATCAAGATATCTTTTTCTGGTCAAACAAACATTTTTTTTTCATTTTGAGGTGGGACACTTCAAGCTTACAAGATATTTCAATACACTGAACAGAGAGTGCCTAAAATCTGAGGCACGACCCAGGGTCTTGTCAAGAATAGATAAAAAAACATAGCTTTTCAGAAACATTAATAAATGTCTCACTAGTCTGGCATGAGCTTGTGGAACTCTACATTCTGGAAAAGACTTGATAGTGGGGCTAACTGAAAATGGCATTAGAAGGACCAGCTATGCAGGGAAATTAAAGTGGTCTCTTTCAGAAATGGTTCACAATAGGACAGATGTGCCCGTTTCAGGATTGCTACAAGGGTTTTGTACTGGGCAAAGACAGTAATAAGAAACTAAAAAATTTTGGCGTTTCAACTTTATTGAAAAAGGGTACAAAGGAACCACCTCTGGATATTGTAAAACTCACAAATAAATTCTTTACAGCTGCACAAGGAAAGATAACAATGAGAGCCCAATATTTCATTCCTAGCACAGTAAAAAATCCTATTATAGCCAATGCAGTTATGGGTGCACCAGCTGTATTGTGGGAATTCTATATAACTCCTGTCTGTTTCTGAACCAAACCCCCAAGGCCAGCTTGCGAGATTAAAAAGTCCTCCTCTTTCATATACATGCCCTTCGACAGCCCTGTTCATTTACCAATGTCTGGAATTAAGTAAATTGTCATAATCGAACATGATGCCCTTCCAGGCCAGGGAAAAGGTTCTGAAGAGATACCTTCCCACCCTGCACTCTTATATATTGGCAACAGTCATATAAAAAAAAATACATCTTCCTTCCTTACTAAAATCTATACCTTGGGATGCACTACTCAGACATATGCTGCTGGAAGAATGTTTTGGGTTCTTTTGTGCTTTAAGTGCAGAAAGGAATTTTTTAAAACAGAAAAAGAAAACAAAAAGGAAATGGCAGAAATTAAAGCATCTCTGCTTCTCAAACCCACTTTTAAAGCACCAGGGAAAAATCACTATCACAGAACAGGTAAGCATCATGAAGTCGGGCTATAAATTTTTACCTTGGATATGAAAAACAATAAGAGAAAGACATATTTATTAAATAACACAGTTCACCTTAAATTTCAGGCTTCTTATGCAGTTGTCCTAGGAAACTATCATGCCAGTCAGAATACCAGCAGTAAGCATGTGGAGAACTCAACAGGAGAGAACAGATGGGAGAAGGCACTGTTTCTAATACAGCCCTAAGGCACCTCTGTTCACTTGTTTGGGACCTCATTTTGTAACCTTCTGCTTTCCAGCTGCTCAGACCAGGGCCTGATCCTTCTCACAGCCCCACTGTACCACCCTTTACCCAACTGAGAGACCACCTGGGGAGAAAGCAAGTGGCTTCAACCACTAGAACAACTCTGCCTGCGTAAACAAATCTCTCACACCAAAACAAGAGGTCAGAAGAGCTCATTCAGTTCAGCTCCCAGGCTTAGACACAGGAATTGGAACTCAAGAAACCAGCAGAGAAGTAATCAGCAAAGGCTTTTAATCAAATATGCCATTCCAGAAATGGAGAACTCTCAGTTCAGTCCAGACCCATGACTTCTGGAGCCTCCCAACAGGCTCCCACATCCCTTTGCATGCAGAGCTCCACTGGGCTAGAAAGCCCGAAAAGGTTAATCTTATGTTTGTCTCAGACCCAGCACTCCCTGGAGACCCCAAACTGGGGTTGTCCTCTCTCATTCTTCACGTTGGATTTCCAGCAATTGGCTTAAATGAGAAAGAACATAAATAAGTGCCCTTTAATTTTTAAAAATTGCAATGTGGACTTCACAATTAACTTCAACTTGTTCCTCAACTTGTTTGAAAGTGAAGCCAGAATGGATCTAGAAGTGAATGACAGTGGAAGCTGTACTATCCAGAAATGTTCCTGGATACCTCACTAAGCAATAGAATTTTAATGGCATCTTTAAAGACATTCATGCTGTACAGAGAGCACAAGTGTGGATATATACCATGTTACAGACACTTTGTTTACTTCTCTTAAAGTTCAGTCATTTGTGCCTATTTTGTTGTCAATAATTGTTTAATATTTTTCCTCTTTCAGAAGCCAGAAGTGATTACTTCCATACTGCCCACTAGCATGGTGATGGCAGAGTATTTTTGTAAGTATTTCAGAAGGAAAGACTACAGATTCATGTAATATTAGTTTCTTAGATTAATAGGTAATTGCAGATACACCAACAAATTGGATTTTTCTATCTCAAATATTTGTAAGTTAGTGTCATGTGACACTCACTGAAGTCAATAAACAGGATTTTGAAAAATTGGACTCTACACTTGCCTTGTGGTTGATCCTGGACTTCCACAAACACAATTTCAGGATAGGGACCTTAGAGAAGAAAATGATGAAGTAAAAGCACAGAGAAGAAAGGGGAGAGAAAGGCAAAGGAGAGTTTGTTCTTTCCATTAATATTGAACTGTCCATTTTGCAGCTGCAGGCTCATGAAAAGGAGACTTCTTGGTGATTACCTAGTAATTCAAACCTTACCAACCCACCTCAGAACACACAAAGACACAGCAAAGAAGGGGTTTTTTTATTGCAGTTTCATGAAATCTGATCCACAGCAGAGCCCGAAGAATTCACTAAGCTTTTGAACACATATGCAGACTGCTATCAATTTCTTTTTTTATTTCTTCCTTACCAGATGAACAATATATATGAACAATATCATGTGAGTGTGCGTGCGTGTGTGCGTAAACATAAGTAGCTCTTATAAATGGAAATGCCAAAGAATACAACTAATAGTCTGGTTTCTATAAAAGGCTCTGTCTCACAAAACAATCTGCTGCACAAACCCAAAACAAATCTCTCAAACAATATCCACGTGCTAGCATTACAGAGTATGCTTGCCTTTTACCTGTTTACCTACTCAAAATAGAAACTAAATAATACTGGACCGAAGATGAACCTAAGTAACACTAGCAAGCATTTTAAATTGATTTTCCTTGTTATTTTGATGGTTTTTTTGAAAGGTTCTGTGGATTATGTTCCTGTAATGGTTTTGTTCATTTATGAATCTGTGATCTCTTGGAAGCTTAACAGAAACACATATAAGAGTAAATCAGTGAATAATGCTGGTTTTCTTTCTTACTTTTAACACTACTATTGGTCAGTTGTTAAACAATCAGTCAGATGTGGTATAACTTGAATTTGGTATGTGCCAATGCTTTTTATCATCACCACCCTCTCCTTGGGCCCCATATCCAAAACATGGTGAAATTTTAGCAGTTTTCAACATATTCTTCTTTCAATATATCTTCTATATATGTTCTTAACTGAACATGAAAACCTCAAATAGTTCATAAAAAGCAGAAACAGCTCAAATGTTGGTGCTGAAAGAAAATGAAATAACACTTGCCTGTCAGAGTCCACCAGCACATTTCATACTTGTTGAAAAGAAGGGCAAGTCCCAAGACAATTATTTTATTTTCTATGATTCTCGAGATCCAAATTATCTCCTTTGAATATTAAGCCCACAATACCGACTGAAACACTCTCCATTTTCCCTTGGTTATATACATCAAAGAAGGCAGAAGAGTTCCACACAACTGCTGTATGTTTGAACGTGTTGATAGAGCACTGCTGATATGATACATTACTCGGGTGATACTTAATTCACCAATATGTTCTCAGTAAATATGTGGAGAGAGAGAAAACAGTTTTATTCATCTTTGGTGCAAAGCAGGAACTTCTAATGTAAAGATCTACCCAGAGAGTAGAATATCACGTGTTTGTTTTATAAAACTGTGTAAAGGTAAAGGTTTGCCAGAGTTGTCACAGTATGATGGCTTTGGCCATTTATTTTCCCAGATCATCACTTTGAGTGCTACTGCTTCCTTGGGAATCTTTTTTTTTTTTTTTTAAGAACAGAATTTAATAAATGTAAAAATCTTGAGAGTTCTGAAGAGGTTATTTGCCCTAATGGTTCATTTCTAAGGCCAAAGCCTTCCTGCTGCTACACCTGTGCAACCCACAGTCTGCAACTCCAGGCCTACAGCTCACAATAAGCAACCTCATTGGTATAGCTTCACAAAATTGCATTTTGACTAATCCTAAAGCCAAAAGAAACAAATGTGTTAAATAAGCCTGTTGAAGTCGACAGCAGTCTGCATATGTCAAACCAACACAGGAATTATCAGCAACTCCATACTGGGTTCATCCTTCTTCTGTAACATATTGCTGAGTGTAGTGACCCTGAAAATAAAAGTAATTTTCATTCTGCTAACAGCAGTTTTGATTCTGCTAATGTGATTTCTGGGTTGGTTTTTTTTTAGCATAGTACTAAATGCTAAAAGTGGCAGTGAAGGCACCATAGCAGTAAAGTCGTTACCCACAAATCCCAGTACCCACATCACGCAAAGATAGATCTGCCCATGTGGAGCTTTGTGTAGGATCGGGGTCCAATTTAGCCTCACATCCACCTATATCTCCATCTTTCAAGCTGTTTTCCTTCTAGAAACTGGCAGATATGGCACAAAAAATCACATTCCTAATGTGACACATCAATGAACCTGCAATGGTGACTTTCAGCTATCCTTCAAATGATTAATAACTGAGGCCATGTATTATTTATTTAATTTATTCATTTATTTTCACAGGCTGGGTTGTTTGGTAACATATAGTTCCAGTCAGATGGCTTAAACCAACCATTTTTAGGCATGCTAACCAAAGAAATAAGGGTGATGCCACATGCTCACGGCATTATGCATGCCGATGAACACTCAGGTTCTCCCTGGCCTCTTCATGGATAAAGTGTGCAACAGGAGGCTACAAAGCATCCTTGCTTCCTCTCCAAAGACAGTAGGAAATCGTGGTTCTCACTAGAAAAAGAAAGTGCTTAGTGGAAGTGAGGCCATAACTTAGGTTTCATGAGAGAATGAAAGTGAGAAAGCAAGGATAGACTGTTTCAGAAGTAATCACAGCAGATTGCAAATTCTTCCAGCTGGTTTCAGCGTATAGCAGTGCCTCTCCTATCCCATAGCTCTGTGCTGGAAGATGTCCCCAGCCTCCCTTTCAGTGAGCTGCTCTGCGCCTCGCAGGACCAGTGCCCTTTAGCAGGGAAGGATTCAAGCAAGCAAACACCGGAGAGCTGCATTGGCTCTTTGTGGTGGTAGAGACTCCTCCCAGAACTGCAGAAAGAGCTATAAAAGATATCATGGAAAGAAAGAGTCCTTGATGGCAGGAACCCTGGGTGACAAACAGGTTAGGGGTAAACTTGTCTTTGAGACTTAGCATCATAGAATTCATAGAATATCTCAAGTTGGAAGGGATCCACAAGATTCATCCCTCCCTACCACTGACCTATAATTACTTTTACTTCCTCCCAGCTGGAGAAAGAGAGACAAATAAAGCTTTCGTTTTGCACTTGTGACCCATGCATCTTCATTCTCCAACAATGACTTAGGGCTCATCTCACTCACCTGAGTGATTCTTACTCATCTGTATGACACAATAATGAAAGTCTGCAGAATGAGGTTCAGAGAAATTCCACAGAAAGATTAAACATCCTACAGAAGGAGGAAGGATTCTTCAGAAAGGCTTCAAAATGGCCTTGGTTATATATCTGTTGAAAAACAGCAAACAAAAGCATCTCTTTTCCATGATATCTTGTCTAAAAAAAAAAAAAATCTTTCAGGCAATACAACAATAAATATATATAACTAGAATTAAAATAAGGGAGTATCATTTACTGACTTAATTTCCTGAATAGCCGTTTTCAAGGAGCTTTGTGAAACCTGCCAGTTAGATTAACTGATGAATTTGAAAATCAACAGACGAGGCAGAACTATACAGCAATTGAAAATATATTACTGTAAGTGTATGAGGAAAATCATGGTTCTGTAATATAAGTTACATTGTTCAAGTAAGCCTTGCACAGCCACACAAGTAATGTTTCATAGCAGACATTCTTAACATTAATCCATAATGTAACTAGCTGCAGTAAAAGAGAGGGGAAAAAAAAACCACCACCCAGTTTGTAGCTATCCTATATCTCAGACAGGGTGATATAACATAACATATGCTTTAAAATGATAAAGACTTCCAAGAATAAGATGCTGTTTCCAGAAAAATATTCATACACGCCCAAACAAAAGCAAAATCCTGTAATAATTGAATAATTGCAGCTTTCTATATCCAAGAAGTTTAAAAAAAAAAATCCAGCCCAAACCAGCCCTTTTCAGTGGCTTAGATGGTCAACACTCTTACACACAAAGCCCAGTGCTCTTCCCTAAAACCTAAGAATTAATCAGCATTATGTAAGAGATTTTTATAACACTCTAAAAATACATTGTGAATTCCTTTCCAGTGTCGGACTGAGAAGCTTTAAAGTACTGCCACCCCTCATCCCCTTTTTTAACAAAGACTGGATCTTCATTTCTGATATTAGAAACTTAAATTTGTCTCAGTATTTGTGCCTCAAATCTCACTAATTACAGTACTGGCCTCATGAGATACAACTGCTGCTGCTAAGAGCAGTGTTTGTGCTCAAAATGATTGGAGCAAGGACACAGATACACAGATATTATAGGTGCATAAACACTTTAACAAAGAATTGATGACACGTAAAACTTCATAAGACTATTTGGATGTTTTCATGTTAATTTACCTGCTTACTAAGCAAACCTTTGTATCCACGCAATAACGTTTTGTTTGCGTGGTGCTGATAGATAACACACCATGATAGCATTCCTCACACCATGATATCATTCCTGCAAAGGCAGTTGTAACATTAGCCTGGCAAATCTACAGCAGAGCCCGAAAAGTACCTCATTCCTTTTTTGTGCTCTATTTTTCATATGCATAATAAATAAGTACTAGCATTATTTCTGTATTTTCCACTGAAGGATCTTTAAGCAAAATTACAAAGTCATCACCTGAATGTTAATAGTAGCTTGGGAACCAGACCCGTAAAGAGAATGAGCTTTAACACTGTTATTGGGAACAGAGCCATCTTGCTCATGTCCGAGAACCCATCCCTGCCCTCCCAAAGTTCATTTCGCTCTGCCCCAAATCACAATCTGATCTATGAACATGCAAAGCATTTTCTGTCCTTCAGACCAAAATAAATCACAAGAATGCAAATAAATCACATGATAAACGGGAACAAAGCAACTTCAGCTGTGAAAATCTTGTCATGGAATGCATATCCAAAGGTCATTACAGCAATCTCATCATCGCATTTTTAGGGAACACCTCAACATTGTTCTTTTCCAGAACAAAACTTTTCCCCATACAAAGCTGACACAACACTGGCATAGCCATCTTCTCAGAATAATCCCCCACCCTCAAACTACAAACACATCAAGCAAAACTACTGAGGCAAAACAAAACAAAACAAGGGATTTCACGAAGTAAAAAAAGGCTAGCAGAGAAGACTGCCTTGCCCAGGAATGATTTCACCTTTGTTATCAGTTTCATGTGAAAGCTGTGCTGATACTATGGCTGATGGGTGACTCCATAGAGCCTTGAACAGGAGGTCGTCAACAGGATGATAGTCCCTGATGGGATGATAACAGCTTTTCCATAAGGCAAGCAAATACTTAAATGAAAATTGTACTCTGGATTATGACGATCCTGTACCAAAGAAAGTGTCAACTATCCTTCACGCGTTTGCCCAAGGATATCCACGTTCACTCTTTTCGCTCCTTGAGCTATTTTGATTTTTTTTTTTATTTTACCCACAACCCGAGCCCTTCTTTGTTCTCTGCCCTAATTCCTTCTCTGCCTTTCTTTCTTTGTACCATTTTCTGCTACCCGTATTCAGGCTGAATGCAGTTAGTCACATGGCTAGCCTCCACCTGAACTCCATAGTACAACACATGTAAGCATTATTCCATACCAAAGAGGGCAAACCCACCTCCCTTTGGTTCACGCTTCATTAATGTGCCCTTCTCAGATTCTCTCCCGAGTCTTTCCCCCCTTTTATCAACCGAATCACTCTGCATTGTTCTTGTACTTCTTGTTTTTTCCTGCCATTCCCACTTACTTTCTTCTCCCACCACAACCCGCTGTTGCCACCTTGCTCCTCACCCTTGCTCTTGGTTCTTGGGCGTAAACTGGAAGTAAGCAGGAGCCTCAGCCCTGCCACGATGTGGAGGCTGGGGTGACCATTGCCATTAGGCTGCACGGAAAGCCTAATTTACTTCTTTCACTCCAGTCACTCATTCCCACTGACCTGTTAATACAACAAAATACAGCAGGGTGAAAGCCCAAGACAGACAACCAGCTTTGGCACAAAACAGCTTTTGTTGCGGTATGCTTTAATCTGATGAATTACTGCAGCGAGTTGCAAAAACGCACATCCCACACAACCCTCGCCGAGATCGGGAATTGCTGATGTGCGGCTACAAGCACCTCTGACTCTTTAGCCTCTTGCTCCTTCCTCTTGTCTCTGTCGTTAATTTGTTCCAGTTGCTCATTAATACTCTCTTAATGCCTCCCCCAACAATTCCACCTCGCCAACCATTCCCTTCACTCAAGCAGCTCAATATACAGAGATTATATATATATATATATATACACACACATACATATATATTTTTTCCCCTTCAGTTCCAACAATGATAAACAGATGCTGGTGGTCTATGCCTGGTATAACTTTCCTCCTTGAATTTTGTGTGCCGCTTGCTGTTTGTGACCTTTGCCTGCCAACACAAGAGATGGGAGATGGGTGTCTTTACAACTGGCCCAGCCAAAAAAAGCGCGCCGAAGGCCTGACATTAAACACTAAAAGCCCCCTCGGGTTACACACGCGAGTCGGTTCACAAGATTAGTCATAGGTTTGTAGAGATAAGCAGCTATCAACATCTGCAAAATTTGGGAGTACACTTTAGCAGCAAAGGCAAAGAAAATAACCCAGAGACCGGGGTACTTCAAAAAAAGCCATAAATGGTCCCAGTGGTTGCTATCTTCCTATTGCCTCTCTGGAGCACGCAACTATTTGCAATGTACCTTTAAAAAAAATCAAAGCATTTCCTTGAATTTTCTTTAGACGATTTTTTTTTTTTTTAAAAAAAGACACACACACAAAAAAAGCTTTTCTAAGACACAGTGTTTTGGTTCAGGAAACGTTTCCTCCTCCCAACCGCTCCAGGCCGGACTC
>NW_009697150.1:0-24018 GCF_000703405.1 Apaloderma vittatum
CTTAGAACTGTGTGATGTAGCTTCTTGTATGAGACGGTCTCACTTGTACAGGTGGCATGTTATATGCCCCTCCCAGCTGGTCACTCGTTGGATACAACAGGGTGTACACCTGGGGGAACAGAGGTATGTACATTATCTAACCGACCTCCTGTGTGAGTTTAGTAACTGTTTATGTAACAGTCTTAAATTAAAGCAGCGCGAGTGAGAATGACTGCTTGCGTTGGATCAGTTGGATGTAAAGGAAGATAGAAGGAACCCGAGAAGATGGGAAAGGCATGGAGAGAATCCAGAGACCATGACAACAGCTCAGTGGTAAGCCAAGGAGCAGACTGGACTGGTGCAAGAAAATTTATGAAGCATTGAGACCTTGTTTACTCTTCACTGGGTAAAATACTGGCTGGATGGCCAGGCCCAAAGAGTGCTGGTGAGCTGAGTTAAATACAGTTGGCTGGATCACAAGTGGTGTTCCTGAGGCCTCAATTTTGGGGCCAGTAGTGTTCAGTATCTCTGGCAGTAATCTGGATGAGGGGATTGAGTGCACCCTCAGTAAATTTGCTGATGACACCGAATTGAGCAGCAGTGTTGATCTGCTCAAGGGTAGGGAAGCTCTGCAGAGGGATCTGGACAGGTTGGACTTGATGACCTTAAAGGTTTTCCCAGCCTCTATGATTCTTTGATTCTATTGCTCTCTACAGCTTCCAGAGGAGGGGAAGCAGAGAGGGAGGTGTGGTCTCTTCTCCCTGATATACAGTGGTAGGATGCACAGGAATGGTTTAAAGCTTCTCCATGGAGGTTTCAAGTGAACATTAGGAAGAATTTCTTTACTTGGAGAGTCGTCAAATACTGGAACAGGCTTCCCAGAGAGGTGGTTGGTAACCCAAGCCTGTTGGGGTTTAAGAGGCATTTGAACAGTGACCTTAACAACATGGTTGTACCTTGGTCAGCCCTGAGTTGGTTAGGCAATTGGAGTGGATGATCCTTATAGGTCCTTTCCAGGTGAAATAGTCTCTTCTCTTCTATAAGAAATGGGAGTCTGGGGAAAAGAAGGTCTGATTTTTCTGCGTGTATGTCTGCAGAGAGGAGTGGTCCAAGAGATCAACACAGTGAAATGAGAGAAGACAGAGGTAGGGTGTTTTTGAGAAGAATGGGCTTTAGAGATTTGAAATAAAAGGTCTGATTATAAAAGACTAGCTGAAGCATAAACGTTTGAATCTTTACCCGGTGTTTTACATCCAAGTTCCCATGTATCAGCTTGTTTGCATCAGTAGGGTTTTCTTGCTATATTGGGGAAGAAAGCTAACGCCCCGACGAGGGAAACAAACGGGCACTGCCTTGTGCCTCACTGAGATTTTCCACTCTTAGTACCAAGGAGTGTCCAAGATCACCCTGAAGACTGCGGTTTCTTTAACACCACTCCCCATTGTTACTTGAACGACAAGAAGGCAGGCACAAGTGGAAAAAAATAATTCCTGTTTTAGTCCTTGGTCTTGCCTGCTAATGATGCTCATGGTAGCTCCCACAGAATGTGTGCTTGATGTGACCTACAGCGATAGGATTTTGATGGTGCTGTGTGAACTTGTCAGATGTCCAAAGCTAAACAATCTTGACTGTGGCGAGTGGTCATATGAGAGAGAAAAATCCAGGTTCTTTTGGCATTGTAGTAGGTGGTACTCTTCAGATGCAGGTAGGTGCTGAACAGACTGCTCATGTATTTCAGATAACGTGGTTCTTCTTTTTGAATCAAATGGACTCCTTCTAGTAAGCGATCTCTCCTGGCCTCAGTCCCTGTAATTTTTTTGTTTTGTTTTATAATGATGACTTACATGATAGAGTAGGGAGCTTGTTTTTAGAGTTAGTGGTAATCCAGGTTTAGGAGTGTTATGTCACTGTTCTGCAGGCCAATGTCAGCGTTCAGAATAGTCCTGATAAGGCAGCTAGATGGTTTGGGAACACGCAATCAAATTTCAGTGACTAAAAGTGTCAAGTGTTGCACAGATAAGAAATAGAAAATGACTAACACTACTCCAGAAAAGTATATGGAGGATAATGATACATATCACAATGCTAATATCGATTGACTATAATAGTGCTGCAAAAAAAGCCATACTTTTTCTGAGCTGTGTTAGCAGGAGATATGTACAGCAAGGTGGATAATTTTTCTCTGTTCCTGTTACTGAAGAGGACTCTGCTGGATACTGTCTCTAGGTTTGGACATTGCATTTTGAGAAAGTTACTGACAAATTGGAAGGAAACTAGTGGAAGGCAATGAGAATAGTATTTGAAAAAAAGAATGAGAAAAAATTAATAGAGTTCAGTTTGTTCAATCTAGAAGAGTGGAGATAAGCAAGGGATTTAGTCAATCCTCAGATGAATAAGGAATTGTCAAATGGAGATGTGTCCCTTGTCCCAAGAAACACAGACAAATAGGCTTGGAAAAATACTGAGTAGTGGGTTTGTGTCTGAGTGAGAAGTATAGCTGAAACTCCCTGACTGTGCTAGGCCTTCGTAACCTTTGCTTCTGTAACCATACACAGGTAGCTTGATATTTTTTTTTGTTTTTAAATTAAATGTAAAAAGAAAATGTAATCAGTTAGGACCAGTTCTTCATCCCTGCCAATTTGCAATATCTCCACTCCAATTTAATCACTGCCACATTTTTTACTTAAAACATTTGAAAATTTAATGTCTTCCTAACCCTTGGTTTCCTGTTTCAGATCTCCATTTGCTGTGGGACAAGTTGTTGCCAGTGTTGAAGATCAATCCGAGCTAATTTGCTTAGCAGTACATGAGTGGTTTAGCATCATTCTGCATTAGCGTAGCATGATTTAGAGCAACTGAATTCAGGTCTGTAGGGCACATGGCTGCCTCTCTGCCTAAATTCTCTGTTATCTGCTAACCAGTAAACAAGAACAAGATGGCAATTCCTGCTCTGACTGGATGCTAGCAAGAAGGAGGAGCTGAATCAGAAAGAAATAATGAACATCAGAAAGAAATAACGAACGTTTTGTGGTTTTCTCTGTGGCTATCCACACAGCAGTAGCAGCAGTGTGAAGGTTGGTAAGGGGCATTCAAGCACAGATCTCACTTGCTCTGTGTCTCCATAATCTTGATGGAGCAGACAGCTCTGACTGGAAAGACTGTTGTTTACAGGGAGTCCTGCTTTTGTTCTGTATCTGATGGGAACTTCCTCTCCCATGTCCGTCGTTTGCAGTTGTATAACCTTGGTATTTTAATCAAACAACCCAGAGAGAAACGCAGTCCCATTCCTGGGCAGAGTGGAAGCAGGACAGCAGGTGTGGCTCGCCCACCACCTCCACCGTGGCTGCCCTTCTCTGGAAAAAATCTTGGGCGGGTGCTACAACCCACACCAGCCTCTGGCAGGCAGGAGAGACACAGGTAAATCTGAAATGGAAGCTGGTTTCAAGCTAAAGAAGTTTTAGTCTTTCTACCAGTGGATAAAATACTGGTGGCACTGGGATGGGGAAGAGAGAAGTAGAGGTTGCAGAACTGCAGAATGTGAGGGTTTGGAAGGGACCTCTGGAATTCTTCTATTCCAGCCACTGTGCTAGAGCAGGATCCTCCGGAGCAGCTTGCACAGGTGGGTTTTGGATGTCTCTGGAAATGGAGACTCCACCACTTCTCTATTTTTTAATAGCAAGAAACTGCTGTTTCCTCTCCTCTGAAGGCTGTTCCTGAGGCCTGCTCTACTTATCCAAAAGGTGAAATATTGAGAAAACTTCAGAGCAGAGAGAAGGGCATAGGAAGCAGCTGTGTTCACTCACTGCAGCTTTGATTTTGGGATATGGAGGGAGTAGAAGAGGAGAGAGGAGCTTGGTACGTGGCCTTTTGCTTTGCTTCATCCACTCTCCTATGTCCCTCTCCCTTGAGGAGAGGTTGCTCTTGGTGGCTTCTCCTCCTTTATGCCATAAAGGTGGGGATATCACTAAGTAGACTTTTGTATACAGGGACATTAAAAGTGGCTTTTAACTTGAGGGAATGATCGATGTTTTGGAGCCTTTGTGGGATTTTTTTTTTGGTTTTTTTTTTAGTAAAAGGGCAAATAGTTAATGGGAGGAGAAGGGAAGAAAAGGAAGCGGGGATGTTCTTTGCCCAGGTGACGCAGATAAACCGAGGTGGTGCAGCTGAGAGCGAGAGAAGACAATATTGTTATGGGAGATTGTGATTTATCCTGCTTTTGATTTTTTAGCTATTTTCCTTTAAAGAGCAGTTTTTTTCTGATGGGATGCATAAATTATGATACTAGGAAATGTTTATCACTGGTTTGTTACTGCTGGAGTTAGAGCTATCTGTGCAGTTTTCAATGTAAAACACAGAAATGTTAAACGCAAAACTATAAACCTAGTTAGCTTTTCAGTATACATCAATACTTGGAAGATTCAATATTGCTTGTTTATTTTTTAAGTTGGCAAACTCTCCTTGAAAATACGTGGCTCCTCCCTTTGAAGCAGAGGCAGTAACTCAGCCAGTTTGGTGTAGACAAACGGTGAGCAAACCTGCTTACAGAAAGCAGCAGCAGCAGAATAGCTTTTGCGGTTATCTTTTAAACATTCCAGTCAGTTTAGAAGTTGGAATCAGTTATGCCTACAGTGTTTTGAATATCAGTTTGTTCTATGTCTGCTTAATATTTTTATGGTGGTTCAACTATTGAAACAGCAACAAATAATTTAAAAGAAAACTTTGAATTTATGAGTTTTTACATGCTGAAACAAGTGGCCTCCCTAGCTAGCAGATAAAATCAGAGATATTCCAGAAGCTGGAGTAAGGTGATAAAAATTTGTTTGTCATAAAAGCTTGTTTGAATCTATTAATATTACACTACATAGCCAAGTTGTTTCTACTTAAAAAGCGTGTTTTTATCTTTTCTCCAAGGTCTCCTGTGTCTCATTTGACTGGACTGGGAAATAGCTGTTGGGAGTGAGATCCATTTGCAGGGCAGGTTTGGGTGCCTTATTTTTGTAGTGCTATTTATAGTTTAATATGGAATCAGAAGAGAAGAGATTTGTCACTTGGCATGGTGAAAATTGTTTAGTCCAGTTTAAACGTAAGGGGAGCGTGTATCCAGTGTCCACATGATGGGTTGCTCCTCCTCGGGGCTCGCGGGCTCGTGTCCTTGCAGGATTTGCTGTGTGTGGTGGTGCTGAGGCGGACACTAAAGGTTAATGCTTAGTGAGAATCTGTCCCGTCTCTGGAGACTGCAAAACAAAGAACTTGTTTCTTTGCTCTGCAAATGACCTGACTGGGAGGAAGCTGCTTCCAGCTGGTGTTCCATGGACCTCTGATGGAGAAGCTGTTTAGACTGGGGAGCCCTTACTGCATTGCTGCTGATTCCACTGAGCCAAAAACTGCCTGGGCAGGCTGTGGGGGTTATTCTGCAGAGTTAATCCAATTCTGAAGTGGATTATCAATATCAAATCTCCTTAACTTTAGGCATGCACAGTAAAGCATGACACTTGCATATATGCTTTCCTGTTGGGCATTTCTGCCTTCATGCAAGATATTTGCAGTTTTCAACAGGAATTGTGGCTACTGTCAGTAATGGTTAATGACATTACACTCGTATTTTTATCAGCAACAACACTGGTTGTGATCATGATTTGACTAAGCAAATTCAGTTTATAATAAAGGAAGTGAATAGTGATGATCTTATATGGTAGTTTTTAGTATAAATACTGAGCCTAAACTACACTGTATCTCAGCTTGGTGTCAAGTGTGTGTGTGTAGTGTAAAAGTTCACACAGGTGTTAAGAAAACATGATCTTTTTTCTAAGGATTAGCAATAACATAAGCAGTTTGAAAGCCAGTTGTTACTTCAATAAAATAAATGTGTGTTCAGAGGTAAATGTTTGTATGTACCTGCAGTCAGAAGATTACCCATCACTGAGCTTTGTATATTTTGGGGGCCACTGTGAACAAGATAATGTAACCATATTTTCTCAACTGTTCCTAAAGATGATCAGGAGGTTTTGGGTGCTTTTTGCATAAGCATGTGTGTTTTAGGCTTCTTAATGTTCAGAGCAAAGCCAAGTGTCCTGGTTTCTTTATTTTGTTTTTGAATAAGTGAGACATTACTCTTACTCTTTTATCTGTGTTTCGCAGACTATTACTGTTACGCAGAATTGCAGCCTGCTAAGGAAATCTTGCTTGTGAAAACCTCAGGGAGTAAAATTTTGTTTTAAGAAATCCAGACCTCTTAATAGGTCAAAACTGAAAGAATATTAACTGAAAGAATATTAAATGGTTCTATTAAAAAAGCACTACACCCCCAAATCCTGGCAGATCAGGATGAATACAGTATGTATTTTGCTGAATCAAGTGATTGATGTATTTGCTAAATTTTAATTTCATTTACTCTGGAAGAATGATGACACATGATAGTAAAGACCAGTATTACAGGCTGATTGTATTCAAAATAGCCTGACATAGGCTACAAAGAGAAGTGCAGCACAGCAGAGAAGTTGTGGCTAGGGCCCAGGCATTATTTGCTTGAGGATCAGTCTTATCAGTGAGGATAATGTGATTATCCTAAGATGTAGGATTGCAGGACTATAGTATGTCCTAAGAAAGAACCGTATTCCTCTCTGGCGGATCTGAGTATGCTCCTTTAGACTGTTTAAAACTTGTGACAGGGCAGCCTAGAGGTTCTGAGGTGGTGAGGTCCATCTAGGGGGGCCTTCAATACCTCCTTCACGTTCTGCTGGTTCCACACAGGGCACTGGGGTGAGGAGATGGGGTTAAGGAGAGGTTGGCAGCCTGAGACCCTTGCACAAGCTGTAGCGTTACAGAGCAAAGACTGTGGGGAGGCTTTGGGGAGGCTCTAGGGCGATTGCCAAGAAGTAATGTCCCCTGCAGCTTGCCTGCAGGCTTGGGAAAACTGGGAGCTTTCCTGAGGGGTGCTCTGAGAGCCTGAAGAGGCTAAAGAGCAACATGTGCCAGAGCAGCCTCACTAAACACCTCATGTCTTTCTTCAGGAGCAAACACCTAGCTATTCTCACCTAGCATGGGGAGCAGTTTTATCAGGTACAGGCTGAACTGTGCTCAGCAGCGTGCCTGGAAGAACCTGAAAAACTCCCCCGATGTGATCAACTTTGCCGAGTGGGTTCCCTGCCACCGTTGCTGCTGCAGTCCCTCAGAAGCACTGCGGCCTGGGCTGCTCTCGAAGGGTGGAAAATGTGTCAGCTGTCCAAGTGGCTGAGGGAGAGGCATCAGAGGAATAGATTGCTGGAGCAGCGTATGTTCAGGAGGAGCAGAAGCCAGGAAGTACTTACGTGTATCCCATTGAGAATACTAAAACTGGAAGCTGCAGGCTTCCCTATCAGGAACGCTGATGGGACACAGGCCTTTTGCAAGAAATCCCATGTGGACATTACTAGTTTTTCTCTGAGCAGGTAGAGATAAGTCTGGATAAAAATTAGAGCTGGTCACCTTTTCTTTAGGAGCACAAGAGTGTGGGATTTCCTTCCTGGAGAAAGGACCAGTTTGCAAAATGCCATAATCAAGACTTCATAGAAGTGACGGCTCTCAGCTGACGTAGGTTGCACAGTGGATAAGCTGTGGAAGCCTGTGGCAGGCTTTCCTGTAAAAACTGTCTGTGACAGTCTTTTTGTCGGAAGCAAGTACATTAGAGGATGTTTTCCTGGATGTTGTTTAATAGAACAACTTCTTTCCTTTGCTGTTTTCTAGCAGACTATTTCTTTCATTGGTTGATGAACAGGAGATATCAGTCAGTTTTGAAGAAATTGTATAAAAACTGTGCACTGATACTTCTGAGCCATGATCTCATCTGTGAAGAATGAGAGCAAGATAAAAATATGAAAGCCAGCTTTTAAAATGAGACTCGCAAATCTTAAGTCATGGGTAAACTGCTTAATATACTTTTCCAACATTATCGAGGTACAAGAAAAAGCAAAATAAACTTTTAACTCTTTCCTTTTGTGGAGGGATCTCAGCATGGCTCTCGTGCCTCTTGCTGAATATACAGGTTATTTTTCACCAGAAAACAACAGCAACGTAAGAATGTTGTTTAGCTATAGTGTACTCATTGTGACTTTTCTACCCATGCTGTGTTCAAGGGAGACTCTAATTTGTATAGTGCAAAAGGTTATTTTTAGAAAAAAAGGTTGTTTTACTTTCCTTTAAAATATGCACCTCTAAAAAACAATAAGTACCAGGAATTTGTTTCTAGAATTGCTATCTGTTCCTCTCTCATATCCAAGTTAGGTATCTGAGTAGATTCTGAATTGTACAGGAGGGTAAATTTTAGTCTCCAGGCTTAAAACAATAAGATTAAAAGAAAAAAAAAAATCCTGGTGTTAGAACATTTTATTTACAATATCAGTGTCTGCTATTTGTGTCTCTTTATTCAGGAGCACATTACATTTGACTCCTAAATCTCCACTATAATTTAGTGCAGACTGTACTTTTAAATTTATTTTTATGTCTGACATAGTATCTTTCCACGGCTGGATGATGTGAGGAAAGGCTTCTGTTCAGCTACAGGAGAGATGAGATACAGCAGTGCTAATCTCTAGCACATGTGAAAAATGGAGGTAATGAACTCAGAGAACAGAAAGTCCAGATACCAGCAGGCAGCTTCTGTGTCAGCAGCTGCTGAAACAAAAAATGAATTATAATCACTGGGAGCCTTCCGAGGGTGTCTGAGGATCACTGGAAAGGGTTAACAGTGTCCGTGCCTGTATCCACAGTGTGTGCTCTGTGCATCAGATCAAATATTTATGAATGAAGGTCAGATATGCCCCTTTCAGGAGGCTGTCCCCTAACTGTTTACAAAATACTGCTTGAGAAAGAACACAGCCAGGCTGAGTTACAACCTGACATCTCTAGCATGTCAGAAATGTGACATAATGGATTATGCTTCCCTCAGTGCTGGTGGGGTTCAGCCCGGCTCCCCAGTTGAGCCTCAGATGCTATTAATAGTAACACACTGAGTCATAGAAGCAAGAATGTCAGACTGCCTGCGCTGCGCTGCTCTTTCACGTTAGGCTGCTAACAATAGAAAGCCAGCCTAGATTTGTTAGAACTGAATAACTATTTTTTATCAGGCGTGTGCCTGAATCTCTGTCTCTCCCCCTCCTCCCCCCACCCCTTTCAGTTATTTATTTATTAAAGAATGTCACTGAATAAGAGAGAACTTTTGGTTGAGGCAGACTGGCTTGTTTAATTTCTTTATGTAGCTCTGGGTGGCATTTATACAAAACATTGAGAATTTATTTACTGCAAATATTTTTAATGCTGTGTGCATGCTCTGATTCTTTTCCAGCAGGTATCAGCCATCTGCTGCTCTGTCTGGCTGATGCCTACAGCTTGTTTCTTTACATTAATTTCTCTCCCCCTACGTATGGTAGCATTGAGAAGGAATTTCCTTGTGGAGATGTGAACTCCAGTTCAAGCCCAGCTCCCAAAACCTAGGGCTTCTTCTGACTCTGGACTGAACATAGCTCTTGCTTTAGGGTGAGGTATAAATATAATTGCACCTCCATCATGTCACCTGAAACACGTTTTGCACTGAGTTGTGGTCAAGTTGAAGTTATAGCCCAATGAATTGTCCCATATTCTAGTCCACAATATCTTTATATTTGACCCATTTTATACTGCTGAGGTTGCCCCTGTCTTTGGCAAGTCAATTAATTTCCCTTTGCCACTTTCTCCACCTCTAAGCCACAGATACTAAAATTTACTGTCCAAGCAAGAGCATGATGGTATTGGTTTGTATTGATGAAATCCCTGGTAGCTAGCTAAAATGAGAAATTAAACCATTCATAAATAAGGAAAAGTGGCATATAGTAGAGATTCCCCAAAATCTTGATATTGGTAGTATATATGTATTAAAAATAATGTTAGGTGTTTTTTAATGGGCATTCAGGGTTTTGATCTAGTGGGAGATGTCCCTGCCCATGGCAGGGAGGTTGCGGCTAGGTGATCTTTAAGGTCCCTTCCAGCTCTTCCAATTCTGTGATTCTATATTTCCAAGCTTTTCTTCATAACAGTGAAGAAGGGTATGATTATAAAAGAAAAGCATCATTTCTCACCTGACTCTGACCTGTATCTTTTAATAGAAAACAGAAATATTCTGAATCTTTCTATAAGATGATGAAACTTGGTAATAGTGTAAAGAATTGATTTATTGGTTTGTTAACATCAGCTTTCTGACCAGTTCTTTCTTAGATGAAGTTCAGTGCCTGGAAAACCATAAATTGGAAGGTCAGTTTGCTGCCCGGGTTCAACGTCACTGCTCTCTCTTGTTGGGGGAGTGTTGGGGGCTGAAATTCACATCCAGGTGCTGCTGTTCCAATATTCTACTCTCTTCTCCGTTCCATGAGTGCTTACAGCTACCATCTCAAAAGGCATAACGTAAGAAGAGTTGTAGTTTACAATTATTTGGTGTTTCAGAGTACAGTATTTACCTTGACTCACGGTGAAATTTTTCCCTTGCTGTGCTTCTAAACGCAGGTGCTCACTGAATGGTGACCCGTCTAATTTTTATGATTTTTATTGTTATTTCAAGATAAGGAATGGAGTTGGTATTCCCAGTTTACACAGATTGTGTGTTACGCTGTTCTGTACTATGGTTAGACTATGGAGAGATGACTTCTTGGCATGTTTTGTGGTCTTGTAAATAGCATTTGGTAACAGCTTTAAAGTAAAAGCAGGAGTGGATAAACAGCGCTCACCACAGAAAAGCCACTGTGCCGCAGCCTGCCTGTGTTCATCTGGCATTTCCCCTCTTGATCCTGGCTCAGTTTGAGTAAATAAAATAATAGGAACCTCACAAATACCACTTCAGCTTTCTGCGTCTGTCTGAGCAGCTCTCCTGTTCTCTCTCACATCTTCTCACTTGCCGTGTTTTGCCAGTCATTCGGGAGCAAATCACATCTCCCAGCTCGGTTCTGCGAGGGCAGAGGAATGCAAGGTGGTGTCAGTGGCTGGAAATTAGGGAGGCTGGAATTCAGCATTTGTTCCACAGCAGCAGCTGTAGCTGGGTGTTTCAGCACAAGGGGCAGAGTCCGCAAGCAGGGTATGAGCTGCCATTAGCCGCAGGAAAAGACCACAGTGGCAGAAGATCAGAGGCACAAGAAGGAAGAGTCAGTGATGAGCAATCGGACCTGATCGGATCTTGTGGGAAATCCAACCGAGGAAGATAATTATCTGGAATAAGCTGCCCTTTTTTTTTTTTTTTTTTAATCCACCTCAGCCAAACATTGCTGGAGAAGAGATTGTGTTTAAATAATTTCAGCTAATTCTTGCTGGTTTTATTACGAAGAAAATTTGTTTGCCATGGTGAAAGAAAAAGGTAATTATGTTTATTGATAGACTGGAGCTGGAACAACCTCATGTGCCAGTCATAATCACCTGAGGTTTAAACCTTCAAATTTAAATTGAAGCATGCTTTGATTGACAGTTGCTGTTTTCCTTTCTATAGAAGTGATGTGCCAAAACCTGCGGTGGATTGCATTGATTATCTTTTGTACCTGTTTTAATAAGGGTAGAATCTGGAACACGTCTAATTTAGATTGTTTACACAGCTGGGCTCCTTCTGTGTGTACATGTTTTGTGGTTCTTCTTCATTGATTTAACCCAAGCTTGCTGTTGCCTGTTTTTGCTCCGGTTCAAAGATCTTTGACCAATGAAGCAGTTGGCTTTAAATTTTAAAGATAAACATTGATATATTCAGCAAGTCTGAACGTGAGAGGGTCGTATTTTACCTTTAAATGAAAACAGTGATAATATGAGATTTTGCGTAATGTTTGAGTTATGCAGCAGTAAATTAGATACCAGTCTGAATTAGCATTAAATAACATTTTAAACCTCCTACTGAAACATTTACTAGTCAAAATTTAGAAATGATTGTAGGGTCTTTCCTTGCAATCATAGTGGTCTGTATCATTTACTGCATTATGAAGATGTGAAATATGGTCTGAGTTGTATTTGAGTCGTGATTTTGGAGCATTACATTATCACAAATGGATTCAGACCTAGTCTCTGTATTGTGAAGAGGAGGATCTGTGTTCTTTAATTTTGAGGACTGTGTAAAAGACAGTGTGGAATAAATTCAAACTCTGCAAGAAACAGAAATGAGTAGTGATATTGAGCAAGAGTGAGCAGTTTTTCAACTCTGAACACCCACATTAAGATCTTTTTAATGAGGTAAATGAAATAAATTGAGTGAATTTCGTTCCGTAAATGCTTAGATTGAAGAGAGCAGGACAAATGCCTCGATAGCCTGCCACAGTGTGTCAGGTGTATCAGGAGAGTTACAGTTAAAACAATTGTACAGTGTATTGGTCGTTTTCGTTGATGAAAAGCAGTGACCCTGCGTAAATAGTACTGGTTACCTCCCAGATTTGAGGTCCATTACTTCAGATTTACAGGATCTTTTTTATAATGTCAGGGGTGAACTGTTGAGCTGCTACCAGTATTAGCAAGCCATACCAGGGGTGATTTAAGTAACAATTTCATCTCAATTCCTTGAAACCGCAAGTTTCCTAGTCATCTGAATCAACTGGGCCACTCATCTTTTCAGAAGAGTGGGGTATTATCATTTAGTTTATCATAATTCTTGCTTGCTTTCCAAGACACACCTTGAAATTGGGCTGCTTAATTTCTTGAAGTGTACATGAGTTATTTGTCACCTTTTTATCTGTGCATTCAGTTTTGATCCTTTGATTAAGTTCCTGCTCACCACTCGGCTGATGCTCCCTGGATTACATGGGGCTGCACCTTAGCTTTTAGCATCTTACACCATGAAAAGTGTCATACATACCTGTAAGAATGTTAAAACAAGCCTGTCACTTTTATAAAAAATGTGAGGAAAACTAGAATAGTTGACAATAAAGGCTTGAAAATATGCAGAAGACTTGTGTTTACATTGCTTCCTTTTCCTCTCCCCAGCAAGTTTAATGCATTGTCTACAATGGCTATTAATATTGGCATTGTATATAATTTTTTTTTCCATTCACACAGATATTGGAAAAAAAAACCCCTAAATGCTGTCTTTAATTTTGTTATACAATTACCGATATTTCATATCTCATGACTGCAGAGAGAGAAGTATCTCCTTGGTATTTTGCTTTTCTACCTTATTATTTCCAAATAATTTCTCCAACAAAATTTTTTTATTATTATTATTTCTTTTTTCCTTCCCCTGCTTTAGTCAGAAGGTCAGGATTTGCCAGTACATTGAAGCTGCTGCAAATACCCCTCTCTTGCATGATACTGGTGCAAAAGGCAGGCCAGTATGGAATAGCTGGTACCTTCTCTTCCAGCCACTGCCTCAGTTGCTGTTTGAACAAGCTGAAAATGCACTCAGTCCAGTGTCACTTCATAAACATGTTAACTAGGCACTGGAGGGGCTGGTTTCAGCTAGAAAAATGCAATTCCAATTCACTGAGTTGCACAATGGTTAGTAACAGTTTTTAGCAAATTAGCATGCTTCATTATGCTCATATTGTAGAATGATTTCAGTGTCTGCCTGGTTAGTTCATACACAAAAAAAAATCCTGAGGCCAGGGTGTTTTCTGCTGACACCAAATGGTGCTTCCTAAATTATGTCTGACTGATACCACATTTTCATGTCTCTGACTGCGTACCAATCTATTTCCAATTATGATCCCTTATTATCTAGTTACTCAGCTAAATTATTGTCGCTGTGTTGCATCAAAGGGCAACTTTCTCTCTTTGTATCTTTTGACAGAGGGGAAGTTTGCATATGCATATGTATGTCTTGTTATTAATTCTCTCCTGCAATTTAAACCCCATATTGAGTAATCTGCTTGCTTAGCGCTTCTATGTTGAGGTCGATGTAGGAATTGTGAGCCTGCTAGCCACGTTGCTGGGTGATGTAAGAGTCGTAGCTTCGGTCTTTTTGCTCCATTAGCTGAGGATTCAGCCCTGGTTCTTGATTTCTTGGCCAGCTGATAAGAAAGCTGTCCTAGCATTCACCTGGTAGTCAGTGAAAGTATATTGGGAATCAGCTTTGTACCTGATGAGATCTTAAATTGGATCATACGTGGGCAAACCTGTGAAAGTGGATTAGCATCTATTCATGGCAAACTTTACCATGCTTGGAAGGCTAAGAGGAGAAAAGAGGAAGGGCTGAAGATTTTTTGAATTAATAAAGTGGCTACAGAGGCTTTATAATTTCTCCTCTGCATCTTGATTCAGTTGCAGGGAAGGTGCTGGCACCTGCTGGGTAGCAAGCTGCAGCAGACTAGGCTGTGTTCCGGTGTTCTTGCAGCTGTCCCTGTGGGTGATGGCTTTCCCAGCAAGCAACACATGTCAACATTTCCTCTGAGATTTTGCCTATGGTCTAGTTCAGTCTTGCAGGGAGATTTAGTCCTCCCTTGTTTCTCTTCATACTTTTGATAAAGTATGATACTGATACCCCTTAAGGTTATGACCAAGAGGACTGTTTTATGCCTGCAGTAGCTCCAGCCTTGTCTTCTCTTTGCATATCTCAAGAATTATGAGTCACCGAAACAGCTTTTGGCCTAACTTTTTCTTTTCTTGTAAATTGAAACTGCTTTGGGTGGGTTTATTCTTGAAGAGCATGCAAAGTGTTACCTGTGTGTTAATTTAAATGTGTTTTGTATCTGGGGCGAAGTCCGTCCAGAGACCATGTATTTGCAGTCGTAACGTTTATTCCCAGTGTGAATCAAGAAAATGTTGAATAATGAGATTTGGGTCCCGACACTGTCTTAGTGTCATGATTGTTAATGAAACATAGTCTTGATCTGAACTCATGACTTTGGAACTTTTAACCCCAGGTGACCTGGGAAAGTCTCCAAGTTTGTTGCTTTTGGAGCACATGACAAGATTATGCAATCACACCAGGGGGAGGACTGAGGAGTTCTATTTCCTTTTTGCTTCAGTTTATTTATTTCTGCTGGACAGTTCGCTTTTTGGGCTTGGCATTTCAGGTTTTGTTTTGATTAAGTCAATGTGCTACCTTGTATAAGCCACACAAAAGGCATTTTATAAATATGCATAGTAGTAAATATTTAAAAATTACTCTTGTAGTTAAAATATTAAACTATAGAACAGTTCTGTGTTAGAGACTCTTAAGGTGACCTTGGGGAAGTAATTTGATCTCTTTGTGTGTTAATCTGTAAAATGAGGATAAGAACATTCCTCTTGTCTGCCTTGATTATTTGAATTAGAGGTCTGTGGAGCAGCGAGCTTCTTTTACTTTGTTTCACAGCTATGACAAAAGAGATCTTAGTTCTGGTACAAAAAAGATCCAGAGGTATGTGAATATCTTATAAATATCTTACTGCATTTTAAGACAAAACAACTGTAAAGGAATTATGTTTTTATTAGCTAGTTTGTGATGTTGTTTGTATTGTTCTTTCTAAATTTATTTTTAATATCAGGTTTCAAAGTGCAGTTCTGGTATGCAGCACAGATACTGAGAGAAACAAAAGTAACCAAAGAGGTGCCAGCTCAGGCACGTGTTTGCTGGAGATTTTATTTTTTGAAAAAAATATCACTTAGTTCACATGAGGGCACGAATATTCATCTGCAAAGAATCAAGCAAGCCCAGTGTGCAGTCCTACCATGCCTGATGGCTTCCTCTGTTTCCCAGTAGTGAAATTCCATACATTCCTTGCATCTCAGCAGCGTGAAGGAGCCAGCTCTATGAAGATACGATGGCAGCTATTTTACACTGAGAAACAGGAGAGCTTTTTTCTGCTGATCCTATTGGAGGGAAGGGCTTAGTGGTTTTTGTCGTTAAATTTGAGACCACAGAGTTCATGGGTTCAGGTAGTGGTGGAGGCAGTTAAGCTGCTCCTTCGACTTGAAACAGTGGGTGTTGTGGGCCAGAAGAAAATCAGTTTTGAGTAGGGGAGATAAAATCAGTTTATTTTATTGGCAATTGATAAACTTTAAATTACTGATTCTAGTGCTGAAAATAAAAGCAAGTAAACACATGCTTGGAGAAACACAGCTCAGCGTCTCTCTGGATGGTTCTCCTTGCCCTTTCTGATCTCCAGTCCCCACACCACACAGTAACTGTGGTGAGGGTGGTGCAGGAGACCGGGGTCAGTGCATTGCTCTTCCTTTCATTTTGCTGCTCCTTTTTTCTCACTCTGTTTCACCATGGATTCCTCTGCTGGCTGCAGTCCTTCTGGAGTCGTACCTCCTCCTGAGTCTCCTCTCTGATCCTGCTCGGGGAGCTGATTTGCCTCAGCATTTCTTCTGCCCTGCTGGCCCTCCTGCCCCAGCATCGGTTTTGTTTCTCTCTTAGCTGTGCTTTGGTGTCTCTCCTGCCCTGGCGTTGTCTCCTGTGTCTCCTCAGCATCCCTGGTGCTCTAGCATCTCTCTTGCATCTCCTGCCGAGTGTCTGTCCTCTCACTATTTACTGCCCATTTTTATGTATGTGTTTTTGGAGAGGTGTGTTCCTCTGGTTCTGTTTTGATGTGCAACGGGCCCGTTTTGTCCACTGCTGAGCTGGCTGGAACCAACTGTGCCCACAACAGTGCAGCCTGTGACCACCTCTTGCACAAGTCACCCTTACAGCTCCTTCACCACCAAAGCCCAGTTGCTCATGTTGGACACGAGTGAATAGGCCACCAATTATATGGTTGGTTTTCTTGGACGAGAATTCAAAAGGCAAGGTTTTTCAAGGTAGATAGAGTCTTGACACATTGAAATTGTGCACGTTTAAAATACATTAAGTTAGGGCAAAGAAATATTTTTTCCCAGAGGGGGGGTAGGAAAGAACTTGCAAGTGGGGTTGGCAATTTGGCCTGCTGCTGCAGGAGAATCATTTGTAGAAAAATTAATGCATACAAGGGGAAAGGACCAAGTTCTGCTAATCAAAATGTGCTGTGCCCTTTGGGTAGGAGAAGCCTAAGAAAAGAATTTCGTTGTTTCTGGAGGCAACCTATAACTAATTTAAAAAGGACTATTTATAACAAAGTTGGTTTTCCACCTAGAGAACAGTCAGTATCCCCAAAAGGATGATTAATCCTTGCCTTCGTTGAGCCTGGATAGCTTTCAGGCTCACCAGGGATCTGGCAGAGGAGAACACTTAGGCATTGTCTTAAGCCTATTCTGTTCAGCAGAGTATCTTGTTGAGTCTAATTGAATCACTGGGATTTAAAGCTAAGTAAGTGCTTCAGTGTTGTCTCAAAGTGGGACTCCATTTTTGGAGACTTTGTGAGGCTTTTACCACGAAGTTATGTATTTTATTAATGGCAGTCATTCTGTATTGTGTGTGAGCTGCCTTGTTGTGCAAGAGACAATGAGAAATAATACTGACTTTTATATGAGCTTATTGTAAAGTGCTATAAACCCAGAGATGATAGATGATTTATGTAGCTCAGTCAGGCATGCTATCTGTTACCATGTTGCATACAGACAGGAAAACAGGAGTGGTAAAGCTGAGGAATCTCCTCAAACCTGCCAAATGAGGAGCAAGTGCTAAAATAAGGGTCAAACCAAGTAACGCTGGCTGTTCAGAAGTGAAATGTTGTTGTATTTATGCTACATGGGAGCCTAATAGGCAGCATTCTATAAACAGTGTCAAAACGGGATTAGCTCTCCAATTCCCAGTGCTGCTAGGACTGATTCAGTATCACAGATGGTAGTATAATCTACGTGGCAGTGTTGTAGAACTTTGTATTAGTTCAGGATCTGGTACAGAAGGAGAATCTTAAAATGGTGTCAGATTAAGAAGTGATCCAAGTATAAACGCAACTTTGCAGAACAGTGCAGGCTATCTGTTATTACTGCTGGATCAAACCAGAGGTGATAAATGGCTTGTTTGTACAAAGAAGCAGATGTGTTCTTATTTTTAGTTTTTTTCTCCAAAAGCACCTCAAAACAGGATTTGATGGAGTGTCTACTTGCTATCCAGCTCTTGAAGTGCAAGCCGGAGGAACAAGCTGTGTCCGGGAGTGCTGTGTTGGTCATCGGTGCTTCCTCTATGATAGTCCATTTACCATAGAGCATTAAAAGTTGTTTTAGAGCATGCCATTATTTATTGTTGAAATAATATTCCTCAAGAAATTAAGCTCTATGCTGCAAATGTTTGTGGGATCTAGGTGGCAACATGGACCTCTGAATTGTGTGGTTTATCAGCTCTGTGCATGCCGCTAACCTGGGAGGCAGGAGCCAGGTGAAGAGTTCCATGCACGTGAATGTGACTGTTGAGTTTTAGTCTGAGGCTGGGTAGTTCCGTCCTTAGAAATCCCAGAAGCGAGGGCAGCACTGAGAGATGGGCTTTTACAAGATCCTTTGTTGAAGGAAAGATTCTTAATTGTGATCGACAAGCTTCCAGGATTTTAAAACCGTGGCTGGGGACAGGTCTCTGCAAGGGTCCTGTGCAAACCCTTGGTGAGGTTGCTGGTGGAGGGGAGATTTTGCTACAGATTCTGTTTTGAAAGCTCTTTATGACAGGCCTATTTCTGCGCAGGTTTTCCATTATTTTTCACGAACATACCAAACTGCAGCAACAATACATCGTTATGAAGATACCAAAAGGTGTCTGTGAGACCACTGTCTTAGATAGGTCTGTGGTCCTCCTCAGGTCATCCCGGCGTAAACAGCGGGAGAATCAGATTTTGAAATTAGTGGTATTATATTGACTTGCCTCAAAAGGGAATTTAATTGTCTTTACTGAATGGAATACTTTTCGCAGCCTCAAAAAAGGAAGCATAAGGGAACTCTGACTAGAGTTTGTTGCCTCTGACTGAAATCCCCACGTGGGTTGCTGTTAAGATCACTCAGAGGACTGTTTGACATTTGAGTGCTGGTATGGGTAACCACCATTCATCAGTAATCCAGAATTTCTGTGCTGTCTGGAAAAAGCAATTGCTTTTTCTGCTAACGGCAGCAACTTGCTTTTGTGCAACCTTTAGGATCCTTGAAGAGTTGTAGTGAATAATTTGACCCTTCTGTTTATTCATTGCTTTGAGTAAGATTTTGATATGGACGTGAAGTGAGATGTATGAGATGATTGCTCAGAGTACTCTTAGGAGCTCTTAAATTTCTAATTACCTCTGTCCTATGTTACAAAAACCCACCCACAACCCAAAATACTCTTTTGAAATGGTGACTGGATCTTCTTGTGTATGGTGGGTGTTGTTGAAGGCATAACTCAAAATTATTTTGCCACTTATAAGACTAAGAAACAGTTGCTACATGTTCCAGACTTGCAGACGTTACGTGTGAGATACATATGCTTAGCATGATCCTCCAATACTTTTTTTTTTTTAATGTTAGGGGTTGGAAGGAACCTTGAAAGATCATCTAGTCCAACCCGTGAGTAGTTTTGAAGGGTGAATTGATTTTTTTGAGATACTATCCCCTACTAAGTCAGTTGTGCAAGTAAATGCAGGGAAGTTCTGTAGGTGTGATGAAGATGAGTAAGACCATTCTCAGAACTTTGGATAAAACAGTCTGGGTTCGCTGTTTTTTCATAACCCAATTTGTGTACCATGATCTGTTTCATGAAAAATTACTCTGTAGCAATGGAGAAATATGTCAGACTAAATTGACTGTATGCTTCTTTCCTTTGCTTTTCTAACCACTACTCAGTAATCCGTTAACAATCGTGTTGAGTAATGCAGTTTTCGGTATAAAGACTGACTCAGCTTAGTCAACATTTGTTTCAAAATCATCTGTTTCACAGCATGTCTTAGCTTGCTGCATACTTCAGTGTAAGATTAGTGCCTTTTCATTACTGAAAATAATTTTTAAGCTGCCCATTGCTTTCCCTGTTTGAGCTTAAAACAACTCCAGATCATACTCAGTTAACAAGCTATTCTTGACTTCTCTTTGCGAGGATTATAGCTTTTCTTTAACAGTAATTGTCAGATAAAACACGTCATGCAACAAATATAACTGTAATAATTTTGTCAAGTAGTTTTGTTTCTATAATGTAGGTGCTATAGAATGTGCTCTTGTTTATGTATTAAGTGACCAAAGGGAAACACACATGGACAGAGATAGAGAATGACAATTTTTCTAAATAGGCTCAAATGCTTTTGCATTGAGAACAGCATCGGTAATACTGCTACAGGGTGACTGGGTTGTAGAGCTGAGTTAACTGTAAAGTGTGTTTGGACCTGACAAACTGAGAAAGTGCTCAGGCTCCCGGTGGGTTTGGAGCAAGAGCAGAACACCCCAGAGTACCAAGGTAGTCAGGCATAAGTACCTACTGAAAACCGGTCAGATTTATGCTTTGTTACTGAGAAACTGTGAAAACTGTACTCTAGTGCTACAGAATAACAGAATCTGTGATGTAATCCTCAGTGCAGTCCAGATAAAGTTGTAAGCCTTAAGTAAATGCAATGAAATTTTCTTAATTTCTCTATCACCATCAAAAACATAGCAAACTGGATCCAGTGCTGGCTTGACAATTGGACCAGATGATCTTAGAGGTCTTTTCCAACCTTAATGATTCTCTAATTCTATGATCAAGCACATTTATTTTAATCTAGCACACAGACTTTTTATCTACATTGTAGGAGGACTTTTCAGAGAGGATTGAGCAGGTGCTGGTGTTAAATATATCCCTCAATTCTGAACCATTCATATGCATAAATCTCTATAGGGCTGAGGCCTTAGGCCCTGATCTTGCAGACTGTGAGGAATTAATTATGATATCAAAGCTCTAGATAACAGAAAGAGGGATGGGAGGACGATAGGAAACAGCAGGCAAAATACATGACTTTCTCACGTAATCCAGCCTTCATTGAGCTCTGCCTTTTGTCCCACCAAGACCCCCCCCAAAAAAAAGAATGTGAGGTGACATGGAGAGAGGTGCCGGCTGAACATGAGCCAACAGTGTGCCCAGGTGGCCAAGAAGACCAATGGCATCCCGGCCAGGATCAGGAACAGTGTTGCCAGCAGGAGCAGGGAGGTGATCATGCCCCTGTGCTCGGCTTTGGTGAGACCTCACCTCAAGTCCTGTATCCAGTTTTGGGCCCCTCACTATAAGAGGGACATTGAGGTGCTGGAGAGGGTACAGAGGCAGCTGCCAAGCTGGGAAAGGATTTGGAACATATGTCCTGTGAGGAAAGGCTGAGGGGTCTGGGGCTGTTCAGCCTAGAGAAGAGGAGACTCGGGGGAGACCTCATCGCTCTCTACAACTACTTGAAAGGAGATTGTAGAGAGGCGGGAATTGGTCTGTTCTCCCTATTGGTGAGTGATAGTACGAGGGGAAATGGCCATAAATTGTGCCAGGGGAGGTTCAGGTTGGGTATTAGGAGAAAATTCTGTTATGAAAGGGTTGTCAGCCATTGGAACAGCCTGCCCAGGGAGGTGATTGAGTGCTTCCTTCTGGGATATCCTGGAATTTCTGAAGATCTCTTGTGAGATACCTCTGGCTGGTGACTGCAGTAACTTCTTTATCTGTCCCTGGCAGCTGGGAGGTTTGATTTCAGTCTCGGTCACTGTTTGGTCACCTTAGCTGATAGTATTCCTACAGGCTTAAGATTCAAGAACTGAGTCTGCAGATAAGCAAAATAACACTGCATTTTTCATCTTTTCTTTTTAATAGCTGTTTCAGTAACTCCTCAAGACTCCCCTGTGCTGGGCTTTTACAAAAGAGGAATTCCTCAGAGGCTGCACAGGCTATAGACAGGCAGGCTTTACAGACATTCATCTCTGCGAGAAACACAAAGGACGGGAGAAAATTACTTCTTCTCCCCTCTTTACAAAGCGAGCACAGAGAAGTGAGAAGCCAAATCTGGTTCTTGAACTTGGTTGTCTGGTGTCTCTCCAGTGCCTTTCATCCCAGAACAGCTGCTTTCACAGCTCGTGTCCTGTGCACGTTGCCTGCCTGCCTCTGTCTTGGCCCAAGCAAGCAGCTGCCCAGCTCGAATAGCTGTACTGCTGCTTTGGCAGTGTCACAGATGTAGGGAATTTGGATTTCGAAACTGAATTCAAGTTTTGAACTTCAAATCCTTCAAATTAATTTAAGAAACAATGATCTCCAAAGCCATGTCGGGTATTGCAGAGAGAGAGGGCAGAGAGCACTGCTACCTGTAGGAAGGTTTGATCACGTTTACTGTTTTGGCCATCTCTAGTACGGTCATTTTACCTTCTTTCCCAAAAGCAGGAAGGAATGAGGAAGCTGAAAACAAGTTAGCAGGGCTCAGAGGTTGTGGAGCTTGAAGTCATGGAAATTGTATATCCTTGTACGAAGTGACACCTGCTCAAACGTGGTTTGAGTTGACTGATCATAACTCCAAGTTTATTTGTGCAGGGAGGCGTGCAAATGTGAAAATGACAAAAATTCACTTTTGAAAGAACAATAGCCCATATCCTCCTGTCTGAACTTCAGTTTAGAGCAGAACTGAACCCAGCATATTTTGCTGTGACCTCTGCTTTGCAGCATAAGCATAGCAAGGCGTTTCCCAGAAGCTTCTTTCTGACTTCCAGTAAAAAGCTGAAGTATTCTGTGGCTTGCAGCAGAGACATGGAGTCTTGCCAGCAAGAACCTGCAGCTGAGAGTCACTTAGCTTGAATCTTTGGTTTCCTAACAGTTCTGTGTTCAGGAAGAGAATCATCAATAAGAGAGACTGCAGTATTTATTTTCTTTATTTTCTTTTGTTCAACAACAGGTACTCCTCAGGTAGTTGCTGTAATTTCCACTTCAGAAAGGTTTGATATGAGTACTGATGTTCTTTTTCTGATTGATGCAACAAAACATATAATTGCTATTAAACCTTTGTACAATGATCTGCTCTGTGTGAAGCACTGCTGATAGAACAGTATTAATCTTTGGACAGCAAATTAATTCCATCAGTTTGCTCAGAAAGTGCCTTAGATTTCTCATATTAATGTTAGGTAGTTATTGGTCTTTTTGGTCTTTTCCATCTCTCTTTTTTTTCTTTTCTCTTTTTTTACAGATCTGGGATTATTTTGAGGTGTTTTGATAAAATGCAGTAATGATCATTCTCAGGCTTGGTAGAGTTTCTTTGAATTTACATCAATGTAGAGCAGTTATAAGATTTAATAAAATCAACATTTCATGATTCACAAGGGAATATAAAGAATTACAAAAAAATCATGGTGATATGAATATGGAGTGATGTTAGCACAATACTTGACTGACAAAGAATGCCTTCATCATAAAACAAGGTGCTGTTTCTTTCTTTTATACTCTCTCTCTTCCTTTCTCCCACCCCCACACCACTTCCTCCCTCTCTCCCTCTCCCCAGATTAAACTATATAATCCAGACTTCCCAGTTGTCCCAATCAGTGTACATATTACTTCAGGTAAACTGGATATTTAATGGGACATTGTTTTGTCTTTTTGGAAACTCAGATGAGCTTAAGAAAGCATTAATTATTCATTTAAGATGGTCTTGTAAGCAGGAGTGGAAGTCTCTGCCTAGCTTGTCTTGAAAAGTTCTTCTGTGCATATCCCACGTTATATACCTTTACATGACTCACCTTTACGAATCTCATGTAAGTTCATTAAAAAAGCAAAAAAAATTCTCTTCAGACAATGCCCAGCAGCACTGGAAATTAAGGCTGTTATACAGCAACCTGAATGTCCGGAGGAGTTTTCTTGGTGATCTTTTGTAATTAATCTCTGCAAAATGGTTAAGACTGTAACAGCTTAGACTTCTACAGGTACTGTAGCTTTCATAGTTAATCTTGAAAAGTGCTGCAGGAATGAAAATAAGACTAAATATTCAGCGAAGTGGTTGTACCTAGTTGTTCTATATGCCTGCTTCCAGCATCCCTTTGCTCAGGTGTAGACACTGCAGTAATTTAGCTAGAGCCAGTTTAAAAGCCAGTTCAAAAACCAGTTCACGAAGCAGCCTGGGTACTTTTGCTGGAACAGCATTTGTCTGAAACGACATCCATTGTCTGAAACTACATCCACTGTGTTAGTAGGTGTTTGCACCTTCCTCAGGTGAGGTGGACTGGTACATGGTGTTTAACCTTGTTATACTCTTTAGGCCAAACTGACAGAAAATTACATCTTGACTTAATCTGACACGTTTTGTACGTAGACAA
>NW_009697151.1:0-14112 GCF_000703405.1 Apaloderma vittatum
GTCACATTACAATATAGTCAAAATAATAACTGTTTCTGCATTTACTTGATTAAAGCATAAGAAAAAATACATTAGGTGTCAAAAGATTGCCTTAAAATGTGGTGACAAATGCAATTATTGCTAAAATGTACAAATCCTGTGGGTTCTCTGCTGAGATAGCTTGAAACATTTATAACTGTCTCCAAGAAAGAAAAATAATGTTTTCTTTTTACTTTGACCTCCTGCTATTTTGGCAAGTAAGATAAAATATATTAGCCATTCCATCAGATGGCTGGAGAGAAAAACTAGCTGCAATGAGGAAAAATGAATTAAAGGAGCATTAATAAAGATTATCTATGAAAGAAAATAAGGTCAAAATTAGAACTCCGCATTTTAAAGCCACCTTTCAAAAATGCAAGCTGCTTTGCCCAATGCTAAAATCCATTCATTTTACTAATCATGCAATCAACCAATCTCCATTATCTCCAGCTAGCTAGCTATAAACACGCTATAGACTGGAGTGAAAGAGGGAGTGTGAGGTTGAGAGACAGAGAGAGAGAGAGAAAGAAAGAAAGAGAGAGAGAGAGAGAGAGAGATTACTATACCCAGCCTTTTATAAAGCCGTTTCTTTCATTATAACAGGTCTTTTCATCAAAATGACACAGAACCTTTAAATTTGGGCATAATACTCCAGTACAGTACGCAGCTATAGCTTAAAACGGATTTAGAACCTGCTCCAGAAAGAAAACAAACTCCCCCATTTGACACACAAATTGTTTACGATTCATTAAAAAGCAAAATTGCATATCACAGTGCTGGCAGCTGAGTCCATATGGGTGTAAGGGGCATTCACTCATCTCTTTGTATGCTGGCAGTACCAAACCGAAGTTTAGCACTGTGCAGCTGAGATTTTGTGCAGCCAGACGATGCATGAGGTAATTTTAAAAGCTTTATTTGTCTTTAAAACGTTAAAATCTGCTCTCTAGCTTACTTTTGATTAAAAGAATGTCGCGGATGTGATGAGGTTTGGGGGTGAAAAATAGATATCTACTTTTTGTCGTGCGTTTTAGATTCACAGACTGTATGAAAAACTGCTTATTACTCCATCAATAATTGAAACTTTGTGCGAAAATTATTTGCAATTAACACATCTATTGTACAGATCTTGAATTATTCATTTCAGTTAAAAATAACATCTCTTTCATCTAGCACAACTTCTAAAAAAAAAAAGGCTATTTTAGTCTCTTTTTTTTGTTGTTCTTAGAAAATAAATGGTGTGACGTTCAAGTTTAAGGAGAACTTTCTGCAATGTTTAATCTAAACAACAGCATGTGTGGTTATAAAACTGTTTATTTTTAGGCAAGTGCATTACTAAATGTTTCCAGCATTTTTACATATTATATTCACAGCACTAAAACATCTGTGAAATAAACGTGACTGAAATGAAACTTCCTCGGACACTTTCTATAGGGTGATAATAACTGCCTAATAACATTTGAGGATACTTACTAAATAATAAACATCGACGTACCTCATCATAAGAGCAGCCGATAGACAATAAAAGAGGAGTGGTAATAAAATATACAAATGGCTTAGAATAAGGCAAAAATCACAGTATGATACAAACGACATGGTTAAAACAGGTACTTGAAAACTTTGCTTTGAAAATGATAACTAAGAATCAATAGCCTTATTTACAGGGGTTTAACAAGATAAAAAAAAAAAAGTCACATGAATAATCAACAGTTTATGTGCATGCAAATACCCCTTCCCCCTCCAACTTCCCCTGGCAGAAAGTCTAATTGGAAAATCAGTACTATAAGTAAAGTGGTTAGCCTTCCCTATCCCCCTTAACCGAAAGCTGCACGTTACATTTCGCTGGCAACTGCTGGCAAACCTCTAATAGACGATTAAAAAAGAAAAATAAAAAAAATTAAGAGTTTAGACAAAACAAAACGGAAAAAAACGAGCCCAAACACCTTTAAATACAAGCCACATGATATACACAATGGCCACCACCAAGCTGCAGAATAAAAACCTTCCGGATCTCACTTTTAAAAGTCTTTCAAGTCCTCAGAGGTCTTAAACTTTCCAAATGATACCAAAATTGGTCCGGGGCGGCGAGGGGGAGGGAAAGCCCCTGACTTGTTTCAGCGTATCATACAATGAAACTGATCATGCCTTGTTTTGTAATTCCACTCGCCAGTCCTTTTTTAACTGATATCTATGTGAAATGAGCTGAGGTTCACGGTCCAGTTAGGAGCGGATAATACATTCATTGTCCTGGCAGCAAACTTTTCCTCTCACTGGAAGAATTCACGCTTGCCACAAGAATAATAATTACAGAAAACTAAAAATGCGCTGCTAACGAATTAATCCCTAACGGACAACACTCTAACGAGGGCAGTAATGATTTGAGGACTCTTCCTCACAACAGGACTTGCATCTTCTGCTACAATGGGCTATTGTGCATCCTCCCAACTCGCTATACCTCTTATAGATTCAAGATGTCAAAGGTTGTCTGGCCCGGCTGACCATGACATGCTAGTTAACTCGTTCTACGGAGCACGTTGGGACTTTATTGAAACTTTAATTGCGCCCAAAAGCAGCCAGAGCCAGACTATGTGGGATCTGTAACACATGGCTCCAGGTCAGCACAGCCCGGTAACCTGTTCTAACGTAAACAAGCGGAGGGAAAAAGTTAGATCGGGGGTCTCCGGCGAAAAGGCAGCACCTCGCAAAACGCGCTCCTCTCGCACGTGATGATTTTACACCACGACACTACCGCACCGTTCCAGGCTTTTACAGTAATCAACTTGCTTTGTAACGGACTGAACTTTCCACCTCCCCTCTTTACAAAATATTGCATGGTTAAAAAAAAAAAGGAAAGAAATGCACACGCAGCAGATAAAGTAAAACAAACTGAGCGTTAGGCAGCCGACGGAGACAAGTTACTCTGCACAAGGCTTTTTCAAACTACTTCTTTGCACACTTTTTTTTTTTCTCTTTCCCTTAAGGAGAATTGAAAAAGCTTCCCCCTGGAAACTGTAGTGCACATTAACGGTCTCCTGTTACACAGGGGGAAAGCACACAAGTGGGACAAGTGTGAGGCTGCTCTACTGAAGAGTGTGAAAAAAATCAAATGTTAATTTGATAAATGTGAGGTCTGGGACATTTTGTCAAAGAGGGAGGGAAAGTAGAAAAGGGAGAAAAAAAAAAGCAGCCCTGCTGCCAACTCACCATCCACCAAGTTCTGGCCGAGATGTCGTAGCAGAGCTGCCATTTGATGGAGCCGTCGGAGGTTTTCCCTGCCATTATGCTGTCAGCAAGCTTCATCTGATGCTAACTCACGGGAGATAAGACACCTAATTGAGAAAACATTTGCACTGGCATGTTGGGCAACATGTAGCCCGGTCCATACCATATGGAATCATGGGTAAAAAAAAAAAAAATCTCCTTGACAATGAACCAATCTCTCACAGACCCAGTGGCAAGGTGAAGTGGAGATGAAAAGTCATCTGCTCCTAGCACTGTCTTCTCCTCTCTCTCTCCCTCTCTCTCCCCCTCTCCCTCTCTCTCACTCACTCCTATTTTTTTTTTTTTAAATAAGAACCCACTGCTCAACATCAAAGAGAGGCGGTCAAAATTAGGGCTTCATCACTCAGATGATTTTGGTCTGCTAGGTTTTTCTTTCCTTTCCTCTTTTTTCTTTTTTAAGAAGAATAAAGAGATTTAATAGGACAAAGGCAGGTAGTGGACTGCGGAGAGAGATCGCCACAGGCTATTAGCCTAAAATTTCTGCTTGACAGATGGAACTGCTTAGAGACTATCATGCAATGTTTTGGGTGTGTGTTTTTTTTTTTTAAAAGACTTTCAGTCTGATTCAGTATCTGTTTATCGCAGCTACTTTTCTCATGTACGTGACCGGGGGGGGGAAAAAAAAGAAGAGAAATACAGTGAGCTAAAAAAGAAAAAGACCGCATCTTTTTTTATTCCTTTCTTTCGTAATTATGCATATAATCATTTAAGCAGTGAAAGGCAAAACAAAAGTATAAACTGCTCAAGTTTATTTCTTGATTTAGTGACAGAAGCTTTCTGAAGGGATCAAATGCTCACTGGGTTTTTAGATATTAAAGTTTTAGCTCTTTGTTTCTTCTTGATCTTAGAGATCAGATCTTACTGTTTAAATGAATGACTTTTCATATGAAGGTTCAAATGGCTAAAGTGCTCCCTTTTTATTTGCTTTTGTCTAATTTTGTTACCATATTTTTTACACTTGGTTTTTAATATCACAATTTTTAATATCATGAGGTGATAACCACCAAAGCCTCACACAAGTTTGCTTCTCCTCCCTGCAAAACTTCTCTGCAACATTCAAAACCTACAGGAAGGAACTGAGAGATAACTTGGAAAAAGACAACTCCAAAACAAACACTTTTGACGAGTTCTGAAATTCTGCTGTTGTCCAGTATTAAAATCCTGTCCTGGAAAACACAGTAAAAGGTAATAATAATACATTTTCCCATCTCTGTTTCCCACTTCTTCTGGCGCACTGCAAAACCAACCCAAAAGTATTACTTTTATGACAGCTGACTATCAAAGAGGCAGGGAATGCTTTCCATTTAAGTCATCCCATTGAATCCCACGGAGCGATGATCTCTCGGCTATGACCACCACCACTTAATAACACTTCAGTCTCTACAGTAGTGCCTTTCCTCAAGTGCTTGAAACAAACAAAAAAAAAAATAAAAATCTGAACTGGCAAGCAGTCTCTTGCCAGGAATATTTCTTAGGTCTGTCGAGCTATGGCTGACATAACTTGCTCACTCAGAAAGAGCTACGCTCTGCAAATCTTTTTGCGATTCGGACGTGAGAAGAAAAATGTATTAAAAATATCTGCTCTATTTTAAACAATATCCGTTTCTGTTTGTATCAAAAAGGGGAGCTCGTGGGTGCACAATTCTTCGTTTTATTGTTCTGTGTACTAACTATTGTTTAACTACTTGGCTGCAGCAAAATGACAGTTCTGGGCTGCCTAGTTTACAAAACTGTCATTCAGTAGGGGACAGAGCTAACTTTCATTGAGCTTCCATAATACCTTCAGATTTCTGCGATGTGCATGTTGATAAGCAAATGATTTAGGCTAAATACAAAATACTAATATTATGTGCAGGGGACTGGTCTTTGGTTTTGCCCCAGCAGTACTTGTTTGGACTGCAGGAAAAATATATTAATGTATGATCTCTGCAACTATTTAACATCCCAGGTTGCTTTTTTTGCTCCACATAGCAGGTACAATCCCACTGGCACTTACAGGAAAGGGTCTGACTAGCATGGGAAGTGTTAAGTTTTAGTCCGAGTCCAGGGGAAAAAAAAAAAAAAAAAAAAGGACCGTGTGCCAGGAACTGTCCTAGCTGTGGCTGGTCAAAGCATTTATCGTCTTCTGTTACTGCAGGTTCCTTAACGCTACCTGTCCTTTCTGGGGCTTGCTGCTTATTGAAAAAAAACTCCTTCCAAATAAACCTGCAAAATATAAAGTCCAATGCTTAAGTAACAACTAGCCTTTGAATCAGTGTCAAGAGTCAATTTTATGCTGCTCCCACCTCTCGAACCAAACATCTTGCCCGCCCTGCTTATTATTTATTTAGTATTTCATACCCAGTTGTGCAGCACGTCATTCCGCTCGAGTTCTGATAAATCTCTTTTCAGTTTATGTGGCTTTTCATCACCTGATGTAGTTATAGATCTACTGAGAAACTTTCTTGACTGCTGTATTAACCACTGCTTCAAGAGTACTTAAGTCTTCCTATACCAATATATGACTTTATTTCCCAAGATTAATTGTAAGCACACTGAAAAAATACTTTTTTAGAGGAGCATGCACTTTCCAGCTTATGAATGACAGAAGCATGAAACCGTTTCCTTCCTGTCAGTATAGTAGTTATGTGCAAAGAAATGAAGAGTGTTGTTGGTTAACAGCGTTTTAAATTCAGAACAATTAGGTGCAGTTAACTTTGCCATTGTTCTTTCTGATGCTGGGGATGGTGGGTTCTTACCCGTAGAGCAATTACTCCTTTCATAAGCGGCTGTTGTTAATAGCATTAAAACAAGATTAAATACAACATGTTAAATATTGCAATTATTGTGGAAAATAAAATTATTTGGTGAGCATAATGGGGAGCAAATCAAGCATTTAACATGATCCAGGAAATGCTACTCCAAACAATTGCATTTGTTTTATGCAATTTTTCCCCTTTGATTGCTGACAGATGCCGTTTTGGAAACAAACATCTAAGTAGTTTTCCTTCAATCAGGAAAAAAACCACACACCAGAAAATGGCTACATGTTTTGAATTTAACTCTTGTCAATCAGCATTCTGCACAACACTCTCTGTGAATAGTGCTGGGACAAAACGATGCCTTCCAAAGACTAATAAGCCACAAAGATGCTCGCTTCTAAATCAGACTGTTCCGAAGAAAGAAAAAACCTTCGTGCGGCACAGACATTTGTGCAGACGCAGCTGCAAAATAAAAGTACTTGCAATAAATACACGAACAATATTTCAAAGTTGGAAATAAGTTAGGTGTATGTGTTTGCGGGCTATGGGAGAAGAGATTTGTTTTCCGACAGCTTTAGGCCTCAAGCAATGAGTCAGAGAACTCAGCAGTTGCTTTCCGACTTCCTACTGGAGAAGAGGCCAACTACCCACAACTAATTTGCTGAATTGTTGAGTGGAGTTACCTGCCACGGCACAAACGGCGTGAGCGTGCCCCTCCGTATCTCCCCTCGGCGGCACATTCGGATGAGGTCATTGTTGCTATCTAGCGTACGGAACCAGGAGCGAATGCTAAAAAAGGCTAATAAAGTATATTAATTCGGATGACCATATCAAGCTGGCATTTTACAGGCTACTGGAAACCAAATGCATGAGAGCATTAGAAATGTTGGCATAGTGGGTGGTTTCTCCAAATGTTGGCTTCTACTATTCACATCGATAAAAGCAACGTGGCAGAACTGCACGCAGCTCCCAGCGCTAGACACATCTTTCGGATCTTAGTACTCTTTCCTAGATTTTTCTATTAATTTTGTGCTATCTGCTGCTCATTGACACTTTCTTTATTCCCTTTGCCTGCCCCTATTATTTCTTCAGTTACAATTGCTCAGAACCTTTTCAGCTGATCGTCACAGTGTGATTTTTAGCTCTGCTCCTAATTTGGGAGGCGTTTCCCTTGGGAAGCCTGAACTTAGATGAGTTGGGAAGAGGATTTCCTTATCTCAAACAGTGACAATTAGTTCAAGTGCCACGTGAGAGCAGGCAGTTGATTTTTGGAGAGACTCTGAACTTATGCAAAGTTGCTGACAACGAGTGTGTGTTCTAGCTTTTGGAAATCCTATAATCCTGGCTTCAATCAAGAGGATCTGCTGTAGCTGAAGGCGTAAACAAGGAGAGCAGCAGCACGTGACCACTGCTCCTGCACCTTCAAGGACTCCAGAGCCAAAACGAGTGCAGCCGTAAAGCTTCTACTGAACACTCCAGATGACACACACGTTTAGGGTGATCTCGCTGCACCCAGAGAAAAATGCCTTTTCTCCTCAGCGGGGAAGTTGTCTTTGCACTCTTGAGTTTCCCCTTGTAGCTCTGTTGTGTGTGTTTCTCCCCATATCCCTCTCACTCCTCTGATTTTCTTCTTGCCATCTGTATTCCCCTTTTGCCTCATCTGAAACAAGCATCAAGATCTTGTTTCTGACAGAACGGTCTGTCAATATGGAAACACACTGACATCACAGACAGTGCTGTGACTTCATGTCTGAAAGAAACAGGAGGAACAGATGAAAGGAGTGAAGGCAAAGGAGTGACACACATTTTTGAAAAATAAGTAAAAATTCTTTTCTATCAGCCCCAAATGTAAAGAAGTGTAACTCAGATTTATTTTTTAGTCTAAATATAACAAACTATTTCCTAATCTGTGACCATAACTCAGCATAACATTTCAACATGCTTTTCACCCAGGAGAGGTACTTCTGGAGCATTCGCTTTGCTGGCTCAAGGCTCATGTGCCAGCCAGCGTAGCCTCTTGAGAAGGACTAAATGGGGACTAATCGGGGGGGAAAAAAAAAAGCTCACAGAATCACAGAATGTTAGGGGTGGGAAGGCACTTTGAAAGATCATCTAGCCCAACCCCCAAGCTAGTATCAAGCATAATGTGCACACCTGGGAGAAGCCTTTAGAAGGAAATAAGGTCTCCTGCCCTGCACCAATGTAAAACATCCAAGTAAATGTAAATTTATAGAATTAAACCCAAAAAGTATTCATCAAACCCACAAGCTCAGCATTGATGCAGCTGAATCAAAGGTAGTATTACCCCACTGGAGAACACAAAGGTGGAATATCACCTCACTTTATTTTCTGTTTTTCTTCCTAGAATAAAATTTTAACAGAAGAGTGCAACCATTATTTCTATTACTAGCTTTACTGTATAAGAATTTGGGAGGAGTTAAAAGCCCCCCATTTCCCTTACTATTTGAAATATTTGATTTAGCTCTAACATTAGAGAGCATCCAGAAGAGATTGTCTTCTTGCCATCTCCAGAGCCATGGCAAAACTCTAATAAGGAGATTCATAAGTAGCAGGAGAGGAGCTCAAGAAAACTAAAAGGTTAATATATTCTAACTAGATGTTGGGTATAGAATGTCAGATCTGTCAAATTTCATTACAGTTTGCTGCTCAATGAAAAAGATTTGATTTCTTTTGCCACTGTCCTACTATGTTCAAGTCACACAGTGCCAGCAGCAACCAGCCAACGACCACAGGCTGGCACTGAGCGGGCCCGAGTGGGAAGCCAGCCGCAAGGACCATCTGTTTCCGATTTTGAGCGAAGCCAAGATGTGCAGTGAAGTGCATTCCATTCACCCAGCCAGCCTTCTCCCTGCTCAAGTTATTAGTGTTACAAGTGAAATTATCTTTTCCAAACAGCGGGGGAGCTATAATCCTTATGGAACAAGACTTTTAAAAAGGAAAAGGGGGGGGTGGGAAGAAAAAAAAAGAGAGAAAAAGGTCCCCTAACACCCCCTCTTCAAACATCTTTTGTTAAAGTTGTTGATGACACTGTAAATTTAATTGCTGTGTTCACGGGTTTTATCATTTTAAAGGATGTTTTATTAAGAACTATATTCTAGAATGTGTACGTCGGTTCACGGGATCTAGTGTAATAAACCATTCAGATATATTTACAGTGTTATTTATGAATAAAGTTAAAAATGACATGATGAATGCTCATTTAAGTCTCTCTAATATTAAGTGTCTTGAAAAACGTCATAGGTTCTAAAGTATAATTTAAAGTGAGGATGCATAAACAGCACTAATTACATGCTACTTACATTGTTTCAATATGCAATGCATATGTTTAACCTCTCAGAGAAAGGATTGGTCTTGGCACAGCTATTGCGGGGATTTAAGGGTATGCTAAACTGATAACTGCAGAATGAGCTCTGACATAGGATATTGGTCTCCTACTGTTACCTAAATGCCAGGTGAAACCAAAGGATTTCCAGAAAGGCGGGGTGGAAAGGGGGAAGGAAAGAAAAGAAAAAAAGAAAAGAAAAAAAAAAAAGACTACACATAAGGTGAAACTGAGAAGTTTATTTTCAAAGGGGGAAACGTTTATCCTTTGACACCATTCCATTCCAGTGACTTTATTTCTAATATACCATGAGATTAATGATGTGGCTACTGTCAATGTGTCTGATGAACACTGGCAGAGCTGTGGAACAGTTGCTCCCTCTACGATTATTGGACGTATTTGTAAATTGGCATATATAAGATGAACTCGGTCCATGTGCTAGCCAATTGGAAAAAAATCTTATTCAGGAGGACAGAATTTTTGTTTTCCTCTTGAATTCTATATAACATACAGTTGGTTTAAGATTGGCTGATTCAAAAAACCTGTTTAAGCTAACAATGTTTGACAGTTTTCATGTCATGTAATAATCTCAATATGACTCTTATGCAAATCAATTGTAGATAATTAAGGAATTATCATGACAAAACAGATTCCTGACATATCAGAGGTGAGTCAATATTTAAGCCTTTGCTCAAGAAGAGCACAACTCCTGAACAGAGCCATAATCATTCACCATCCTATCCCCAAATGTTTCAGTCTTTCAAAAGTAGTGCTATCATAAAAGAAAATACAGAACAGCTTGTTCCATTCATTTTCTCAGTCCCGTTCTGTTTTTACAGATCTGAACTTACTGTTGTGAGTGGCTGATGCCACACGAAGTATAACTGTTGAATCACCTGAAAGCTAATTATGAGATAAGCCCCTTCTTTGGGTTTTATCTGTTCTTAGTGTCTTCACAGGTGCAACTGGACACTGATTGTCTTTGCTCCAGGACATGGTTTGAGCTATGGCTAAGCTGATATAAACACAAGTTGTAAACTCATTCTAAACATTCTGCCTGCGTATTCAGAAACATCTGCAATAACTGCACGCATTGCCTATCTGTAAAGACATGCTGCTTTGCAGTAAGCGTATGTATTTCAGGTTTTCTGGTGTTGTGAGAACCCTTTCAGATCTCCACATGCAAGCTGCCTCCCATGTATGTAAAGTAAGAAGAGGGGTGCAGAAGGACCCCAAACCAACAAGTGGGATTGCTTCAGACAGCTTCTCTATCTGAGGTCTACAGGGTATGTGAAGAGAGGCAGGCCAGCAGGTAAAAACCACACAGCTCTGCACACTTCTATCCTTAGCTTGCTCAGCTATTGGGGACTGAGTACTGGCACTTACTGTATACATGACTAGGGTAGACGAAGCATAGCCAAGTCTGATATCCCCTCCTTTTGAACTTGTATGCAAAGCCACAGAACCGAGGACTACTTTTGTGTTCAGAGATTGCAGTATCCAATGCTGCAGGAAACTAGTCTCTGAATATATGGTTTTGATTTTTACTCATTCTTCCAGTTTCTGACAAGGATTTGTTGCAAGTGGCTCATAGCGGAAAAGAAAGATTTTGCTATTAGTCAGGAGGGATAGAGAAGTCCTCAAAGGCTCCCTGGAGAGGGCTTTCTGGCACAGAACTGATTGCACCCAACAGGGCTGGTGGACTTTCAGGCAGCAGTGCAAAATCAGTGCCTTTTATCATCTGTAGCTACACAAAAGACGCTGACTACTCCTTCCTAATGAGAGACTTCTGCAATGCTCTCTGCTTAGGGCTATTCTTGAGGAGTAAGGAATCCAAGACAGATGTGGCAGTGACCATCATATTAATCTCAAAGACCAAATCCCTCAAAGCAAAGGAAATATGAACAATTAAAACAATAAATACACCAAATCATGTGAGTTTCCAGTGGTCTCAGTAATAACTGCAGTTCCACACATAAATTTGTAATTCTTGAGCCATGAAAAAGTAAATCCTCTTTTGTTTAGAGAACAAGATTAGAACGCTACTAATATTAAAACCACTCCTGTTTGTTGGCTTGCACATCTGTTTAAATACCCACCTATTTCTTTGCTTCACCCCTTGAGTGTCAAATACGTCCTCTTGATAATACCAGCTGAATGGCAGCCATCAGGCTGCACAAGGGAGGTACATACCTAGAGAAGTGTTTGGGAAAGGGCTGAGCTGCATGTAAGCAAGTTTTACAAACCAGTCCAGCATAATCCATTAAACTAGCTCCAGATTATAGAATATTTTACAGCAAGATAATACGTTGGTGACCATAAAACATATTTACATCCTTGTGTAACCTATGCCACTGGACATCACATCATGGAAGAGAAATCTCTGAATGTAGTTTCTTTGAAACACATCACTGTACAGCTCACTGAAAAAGTTAACTGGTCATACAGACAGAGGAACTTTGGAGGTGAAGTCTGTAGCACTTCCCTGTCCTTGTGTGGCTCCCTTTATTTCTCAAAACAGGTTTAAAATATCTGCTGGAATCTTAGCTGATCAAAAAACCCAACCGACCAAGAAAAGGAGACAAAGTTTCAACTAATCAATTTGATTTTTTTTTTTTTGAGAAACAAATGTAATTCAAAATATGGTCTTCTGCTAAGCAAAGAGGAGGTTATATAGAATCATAGAATGGCCCAGGCTGGAAGGGACCTTAGAGATCATCCAGTTCAACCTCCCTGTCATGGGCAGGGATGCCTCTCAACTAGATCGTGATACTCAAGGCTCCATCCAACCTGGCCTTGAACACCTCCAGGGAGGGGCCAGCCACAACGTGTCTGGGCAATTTATTCCAAAGTCTTGCTGCTCTCGTACTGAAGAATTACTTCCTAAGAGCTAATCTAAATCTATTCTCCTTCAACTTAAACCCATTTCCCCTTGTCCTATCAGTGGACACTCTTGTACAAAGTCCCTCCCCAGCCTTCCTGTAGGTTCCCTTCAGGTTTTGGAAGGCAGCTCTTAGGTCCCCCCGAAATCTTCTCTTTTCCAGACTGAACAGTCTCGGCTCCCCCAGCCTGTCCTCATAGCAGAGGGGCTCCAGCCCCTGGATCATCCTTGTGGCCTCCTCTGAACACGCTCCAACAGATCTATGTCCCTCTTATGGCAGGGGCACCAGAACTGGACACAGTATATTCGAAGTGGGGTCTCACAAGAGCAGAGTAAAGGGGGAGAATCACCTCTCTTGACCTGCTGACCACGCTTCCTTTTATCTTTGTTTCTTTGTATGAACTGGACACTTACGTTCAAATAAGACAATATCCCCTTTACATATTAATTCTTCATTACCCTAATTCTGAAGGCCTGACTTCTTTCTTGCATTAGGGGACTTTTGCAAGGGTTAACTCCAACAGATACGAACGCACTGGTCAGCCTTTTAGGATGCAGATGGAAAGATATGGACACAAGGATTACAGAGTCCATCCCTTGATGCGCTGCAGTCTTTTCCTGACACAGGGATGCACCATTAAGAAGACAACACTTTCTGTGTATGAACGCTCATTAGGAGGGGGGGGCCAGGGCCAGGAACATTCCTGGGAGCTGCTAACAAATAATTCACCCTCTGTGTTCAGCTTAATCAATAGCCACTTCTGGCCAGCACTGACAGCTTTTCAAAGTTGACTTGCCACTGTGAATGCCTGTGAGTAAGACAGAGGTGGTGGCCTTTGGGCTTCCACATCACCTGTCGCTCAGGCTTTCTTGCAGCTCTGAGCTGGCAGGGGTTTGTACAAATCAGTCTGGGTGCTTTGCTTTTATCCTCGTAGACATCAAGTAAGGAGTAACTGTGAACTTGCCTCCACACGCAGCATCAGATGTGCTCAGTGCTGAAAAGCTCAGGAATGCTTTCAAAGTGTACTTTGAATCATACTTGGTAGGAACAGCTGGAACGTATGTCTGCCTTACTGATACTGTGAGGAAAAACACAGGCTGAGTCACAGTAAATGACAATGCTGCTGACAAAATGTTTTAAACTGCAAACTAAAACAACAATGGGATTATTTATGGACTACAACTTTTATTTTAATGTCAATAAATGTACTGGATAAATTCCCCTTCATTAGCTGGAAACCTCAGAAGGAAACAGAAATATTCTGGTAAACCACAAGCTTGTTCTTAGCAAATACATGGCTACATTTCCACTGCAGAGGCTTTTCCAGGATGTTTCTTCACTGGGACAATAAATCTCTGGGAGTGAAAAACAGAGTCTATAAAAGCAAGACCTACAAACTAAGGGGGTATGACACATGGCCCTCAAGGCTCCAGAGGATGACATTAGAAAGTACTGAGAGTTGCTTTTTTTTTTTTTCTTTTTATGAATGGAAAACATGTTTTCTGAGATCTACCACTCAACTCAAAGTGAATGGTTGGAATGAGTCCTCTTCACTCGCTTATCTACTGGGCTGTAGACATCCCAGAAAGAGCAAATTAGTTTCACTGCACTGTGCAAGGAAAAAAAAAAAAGTCACAAAAATAGTGTTACACACCTCCCTGAGATGCAGAGAGAGCAAGCTTTTTCTTGTAACAGCTGGCTCCATTGATATTATGATTCAGTCCACGTGATATGCTGAAGGCAGGATGCTCTAGTCCTTCCCCATCCTACTTCCTGGCACCTCAATACTCCTAAAGACTTCCTGAAGAGAGGAAGAGGACACCTGGGCTGGGCTAATCCCAGGCACAAA
>NW_009697152.1:0-15822 GCF_000703405.1 Apaloderma vittatum
CCGGCCCCCAGCCACCGTGTCGATGTGACCGCCAAGGGCATCCGTGCTCGGTGTAAGCACAGCCGTGATGAAATGTCGAACCCCAGTGTGTGCTCGGAGTCTGTGTTTTTCTGTGTAGTGTGTGTAATTCTGTGCTAACTTTTCTGTATGCTGAGTGCCTTAGGTTGCGCCATTCACCTCAATTCCCCCACAAAGAATTTTCGTGCTGAATCGTAGCTAAAAATCAAAGTTAGGCCCGTTTTCCTGCCAGGATCCTTCCATTTACACTATCCTCAGGGTGTCCGGCCTCTGTATCGACAATACACCGATAGAGCTCTTTGAAGAGAACAAAAGTGGGAAGTCTAAAGTGATGCAGTGCTGTGCGGTGTTTCAGAGGGCTGTAGAAAAAAAAATGCTCCTGTGAAATCTGGGACATGGCCCAGTAGCCTGGTATTAAAGGAATTCCCTGCTTACACGGTGTCTTAGACACTTGGTATGGTGAGCCCCTCATCAAGGGAACGGAAAGCAAAAAGTGTTAACAGCTTGGCTAAATTTTAAGTTTTTGAAATAATCCTGAAAGAGAGTGACCTTTGTGTGGTACCAAGGACAAAGAAAGATTACCGGGCCGTAGCTACTCCCTAGGAATGGAAGGATTATTTTGTCTGGGAAGTGTTTATTCAGAGTTCTGGTAACTGGTATTTAGAGGAAGCCCCCACAGTGCTTCCACAGCATTTGCGTGCAGAAGTGTAAAGTTGTGCAATGTCAATTTGTACAAACGAACTGTCTAAACTCCTGTAACTTGTGCTGGAAACACACTATCATTTGCGAGGCGATCGGAGCAGACAGCTGAGCTCACAAGGTTATCATCTGCGTCTGTTCAAAACATGGCCTTAAACTTGTATTGGCTAACATTTTTAGCTCTGCTAACTAAACCCACATGAGATAAAAGTCAACCCACGCAGCAGGTTATATAGCTTGCTTTAAGTCAGCTGCGTTTTGTGAACACTGAATGACTTGCTTCTACTTCATGTATTTCCTCTAGCACTTCAGAATGAATTTAGATTGTCTGAAAGGTTCTTGACAGACAGTTTGGGAAATGGAATGTGTTTAATACCAGATTGGGTCCAGCACAAGGAAACTTCTCAATGCTACCAGGGAGGAAAATTTGCTAGGCTAAGGATAGTCCCACTCACTCACTTTCTCATTCCAGCAAAGGCAGGATTTCCTGTTTCTTCACTGCCTTTTAGAATCATAAAATCATTAAAGTTGGAAAAGACCTCTAAGATCATCTAGTCCAACTGTCAACCCAACACCACCATGACCATTAAACCATGTCCTGAAGTGCCATATCTACATGTTTTTTGAACTCCTCCAGGGATGGTGACTCCTCCACTTCCCTGGTCAGCCTGTTCCAGTGCTTCACCACTCTTTCAGTAAAGAAATTGTAGTTACTCTAGGACATTTTTTTACATTAAGACTATGCCTTAGATACTAAGGTTGCATGTTTAATTGAGAAAAAGCAAGAATTTAGTAAGTAAACTTTTAAAAGTCTGATTATTCTATTTCAGCCTTGAATTAGGCCATAGAATGGAAAGCTAAGGCTTTACAGCACATTTGCTCTATTTCACCGATTTTGATGTATTATCATTACTGATTTTTGCAAATTAATTTATGCTTTTAAAATGCAACTTCTTTTTATGCAAATTTGCAGGTGTTGAAGCTATAAGCAGTGATGGAGAGTGTGATACTGCCCTTCAAAGTGCACACAGAATAGGTGAGAACAAGCTCTGCAAGTTCTAGGCTTCCAGAAATGGATGCTAAAGCATTTTATTAAAAATGTTGTTAAGAATAACTCTTGTCTGACAGTTGTGTAACTTTTATGACAGCTACTTATGAACCCAGTCATACGACAGACTGATACCAGTCATAAGGCAGAATGATAGCAGTCATGATGTCAAGACTGTGATTGCAGTGCTCCCCATTCATAGAAGATATTGTGGCAGCAAAAATATTTATGATTGTGAGACTTTTCATGGCTGCACCATTGTGGATGAGCTGCAGTTACATTATTCTGACTATAGTAGCTCCAGATGACTCATATCTTCCATTCCAAGTCTGAGTTCTTAAAGGATAATGGATCTGGGAGAGGTTTTTGTTCTGCAGAAAAGCGATACAAAATCTCGTCTGTGGTGGTTCGTGTGTTTGTCCTCTTCACCATCTGCTAAACATATAGAATGAAGCTAGACTGCCTGAACTTTCTGAAAGTCCTAACGTGTTTTCGAACAATGCCTCAAAGCATTAGCTCTCCCTGTCAGTTTGTAGAGTACAGCCCTTTGTGCTGCGGTGGAATAAGGAGTGTTCATGCACTCCATTCTGCTAACGGAGCTGTGGCTACAGAGGATGTAATACGGGAGGTGGCAATGAGCAGGTCCCTGGGCTTTTCAGATAGGCCTGAAAGCCAATGTCTTATGATACAATTTATTGAGATGTTTTTAGTATTTTACCCTCTATTGTCACAAAATAATTGCTTTTAAGAGTTTATTTTCTATTGTCTTAGGTTTATGGATGTGGTTACTGTAATCCTTTCCTGCCATGTCAGACACGAAGAGGCTTAAGCTAGTGGCATTCTGTCACTGAGTATTCTCTGACTCAGCCCACAGCTTCCAGCAGGCTGTGGCCAGCTCTGGCTTACATTCCCATACTCTGTCAGTGTTAGGATGGGTGGAACTCTTGTTCTCCACAACTCTGTGTGGCAAAGATTGTACTGGCCTTGTGGCTGCTTCTTTGTCTCAAGAAACGTCACAGTCACAGTGATTTAGCTACCAAGGGCTTTCAGAGCCTTTCTTAGAAGGCATTATAGCTTTAAGCTGTAACACAACAAATTATTCCAGAGTAGTGAGAGGCTTTAGTTCTTTCCTATGGGGTTTTGGCAAGCCCACACCTAAAACACTATGCATAGTTCAGTGGGAGTTGTGAGCAGAGCAACAGCTGGATAAAATGTCAGAAGGCATGCTATAACCTTTTGCTGAAGGTTTATATCATCTTTATAGGCTGTTATAAAAATAATATTCTAAACACTGAAGTGTGAGTCACTTCCTGTTTGTACTAGACAAATATTCTATATGGTGGAGGTTTGTCTGGATAAAGATACTGGCTTGGAAGCTATATGAGAAAGAAAGAATTTCACTGGCAGATTGTTGTAACAGTGAAATATTTTAGATTGAGCAGAAATACTAGTTAGGTTGTGGAAATGACTAATCTGTAATATACAAACGTCATGCAGAGGGAATCCATTCCTAATTTTGGCAAGCCTGCCTGAATCTCCCATTGCTTTGGGGCTCTGAAATGGCCAGAATGAAATGATAGCAGGATTCCTGAGGTCTAGTAGATCTAACAAATAAACTTTTATTAACTCTGCTTTGATGGACATTTTCTGTTTATCGAGCATTACTCAAAATGGTGTCCTCATACAGCTCCTTCTTTTCAAACAAAAAAGCTTATAACCAGGTTGAACAAACCTATGAAGAATACACTCCAAAGAACACTGGTAAGAACAATATTGTTATGGAAGTAGGATAGAGAAGATAAACCTTTTCCCCCATTAATATCCATAGTTTCCTTGAACATCATCAGTGAATACATTTGGCCACACCCAGTTAGTCTTCTGGAAAGCACAATCTTCAGCAAAAAAAGCTTGTATGACTTTATAATTAAACAAAATTGATCCAAGTAAAAAGGAATCATAAAGTGATGCCTGAAGCTTATCCATCCTTGTGTTCAGACGTAAAACGGAGACAGAGTAAGAATTGATCAAAAATTCCTACCCTATATCCTTTTTTGCCTTGTAGCTCAAGGATGGATTTGCTATGTGGAAGGAGAAGGAACCAAGTCCCTCCATTGGTGTGGGGCGGTGTGCACCTGCAACATCTGGTAGAAGGACTGTGTCCATAGAGCCTTCCTCTGCCTAGTAGGAGTTAGAGAATTTAGTCCCTGCTTGAAACCAAGATGGATTACAACAATGCATGGCGTGTGCCAACACAGGGGATATGCACCAATGTAGGTGCATTCCTAGTGAATCCTCTGTATAACAAGTTAAGGCCTGCGATACCACCTGGCCTTAGTTTTTGGCAGCCTTTCACCATAACCTTTCACCATGCAATGAATGTGAAATGCTACCAAACTAGAACAGCACAGTTTTACTCTTTGGAATGTGTAAGTGATCCGAAGTAATTAACGGAGAGCAGGCCCATTGCAATTTAAATGCTATTTAGCTGAAAGCATTGGGTTTAACCAAATTACTTGCTTGCCAGCAAAAATTCTTCTGGTGATCATCAGTTTCCAAGAAAAAGTTACAATTTTTTCTCCCTTCCTAGTTTTAGCACAATTCAAACGTCAAACTGTTTTGTGTGACTTCACTCCTGGTCCTGAAGTCTGGGACCACTGAGGACAAGGAGAATGAGCACACTACCTCCAACTCTTACAACTTAAGACCAAACTCCGTGTTGAAGTCTCTCATAAGCATCACTCTCACACAAGCGTGATTTTTGTAGAGACTCTTTACATCAGTTCAAATACTGGTTGCTAAAAGAACTCTGGATCACATGCTGGAGCTGCCATGCTTGCTTGCTCCCTGCCCCCCCCCATTTTTGCTGTTCATAAATTAAACCAAACAGTTAAGGATATGAACTCTGACTTTGTTTCTGTCCTCACAAATACTGCTCACAGTACCGAAGGACTTTGACCAAAACAAGCCAGCCTGTATAATTACAGGAAAAACAGTGCCTTCTGATATCTCACATTATGATGTGTGTGCAAAAATGGATACATGCATATCATTTCAACACTAGCAATTTTGATAGTTCTCAAGCTGGTACAATATGTTCCTGTAATTAACATTTTACTTGTTGAGTTTTTGAATTTCATGTAAACATCCTTTTCCAGACCTTGTAATAGGTTACTATCCATAAAAAGAAATTTAACTATAAGTAACTGTATACATAGCCACTAGTCAGTACACAGAAGGTACAGGGGAAAGTGAAGAATTAAATCTGGCCACAAATACTGAAACAGCAAAATAATCACAGAGTCATAGAATGGTTTGGGTTGGAAGGGACCTTTGAAGCTCATCTAGTGCAGCCCCCCTGCAATGAGCAAGGATATCTTCAAATAGATCAGGCTGCTCAGGGCTCCATCCAACCTGACCTTGAATGTTTCCACGGATGAGGCTTCTACCACCTCTCAGGGGAACCTGTCCCAGTGTTTCACTATGCTCATCATAAAAAATTATTCCTCATATCTAACGAAATCTACCCTCATTTAGATTAAAACCATTACCCCTTGTCCCATCTCAATCGGCCCTGCTGAAAAGATTGTTTCCATCTTTCCTGTAGGCCCCCTTTAAATACTGAAAGGCTGCAGAAAGGTGTCCCCAAAGCCTTCTCTTCTCCAGGCTGAGCAACCCCAACTCTCTCAGCATGTCCTCATAGGAGAGGTGTTCCATTCCCCCGATCATTTTTGTGGCCTTTCTCTGGACTCGCTCCAGTAGATTTGTGTCTTTCCTGTGCTGAGGAATCCAGAAGTAAAGTCCTGCCAGTTTACATGGCAGTAGCTAGAGCTGCTGAGAGAGGTTGTTACAAGTTATCTACATAAACCTTAGTGATTCCCGATTTCTTTAAATAAAACTTCCATGACACAAAGCCAGAGGGGTTTTAAGGCTGCCAGTGAATCTTCATATATAGTCAGACTTCCAGCTTCAGGGATGATGGCCTGGCAACCCTGATAGTACAATCACCAGTAGAGCCTACAGGGCATCAAGATTCAGTTCTATCAAAAGGGATTTGGACTTGCAGCAGTGCAGTGATATGCGCTTTCTCTACATAGTATAGAGAAGCAGCACTTCTGCAGGGTCTTTTTTTGAGACTACTCTTCTCATCACCTGGTCATAGGCTGTGTTACTGGTAGCAAATCAGTTGCAAGGACCTAGCAAGTAAGTCAGAGATAAGAAATCAGTATCAGTACTCTGACTATAGAAAGCTTCCTTCCTTTCCACCCCTGAATCTATTTTGGCTCTTTGAAAGATAATGTGGCAATCTGTCCCGTCATCTGTTCTATCACATCACTTGTACTGTTACATATCGTGGCTCCCAAGAACAGAAAATACAATGGAAAAACTTGTCAAAATCCATGGTTGAAAGCTAGGTTATTTTTAAATTTTCGGTTTGTTTTGTGGAAAATGTATGACTTTTTCATTTCTTAGGCTGAAGTTGATCTCTGAGGTAAAAAAAGCTGTAGCCTCAGTGACAAGATTGGCTTTCTGAATTATTTGGCAAGAGCATTTGCGTTGTGGCATTAATCTGGACCACTAGAAAGAGAAGTAAGAAATAGTTTGTGTGTAAAATTGATTAATAAAGCACATGCATTCATCTGAAATCAGTTTAGTTCTTAGTCTGTATTTCTGAACCTTCAAGCACCCTTGTTAATTATTCATTGATAATTGATCCTGCTGGGAATTAAGAGCAAAGAACTCTGATAACTGGATAGTGAGATTAATATGGATTCATATCTGCTTTTTAGTGGAAGAATGAGCCAATGAAAGTGAAAAAGCCTGTGGCACAAATTAGTGGAAATCCGAGAAATTCTGCAGCGTGGGGATTTTTTGTCTAGAATGAGTATCTTTGATAAGCTCTATGTCTTCAGTAGTTACTGTATCACACACCTGGAGAACAGAGCTGTAATTTTTGCAACTAAAAGGCTACCAGGAAAGGCAGTAAGTGAGCACTTGGTGGATCTGCCAGGGCACCTTGTCTAGTTTATGTCTCTGGAATTACAAGTAGTTCTGCAAGTAGTGGAACTGAGGAGAATCCAGTTTCATATTTGCATCTTCTGGGGATCTAATAGTGCCTGCACCATGACCAGAATTTTCTCCACAGTTGGAGTATTTATTGGTTGAAATTGGCTGGATGGGAGTGAGTGTGTGCATGTAAAGAAAGGGCCGTGCCATGAATGATTGTCTTTTAAGGGGTTCTTTTCCTACTAACCTAGTTTTCTGTAAAATATGCTGTGTCTTACTTCTCTGCTGTGTGATGGATTGAGGCTTCTAAGCTAAAGCCCATGGGTTTTTTTGTCCACTAACATAATGCAGCAGCATCAGCATCAGCAGCCTGCCAAGTAGTTTATATATCAATAAGGGTATTGCCATAGGCTTAAATTGCCATTAACTCAAATGCTGTCTTGGGCCCATGTGGTTAATTGCTTTTGGTTCTGGGACAGTATAGGCTTCCTGGGTAGCTGTGGTGCTGATCTGCCCATGTTCTGTGGGAATAACTGGCCCATTTTTAGGGCCTTTATTTATGCTGATGAGCAGTTACAGCCATTGTATCAGCCCTAACAGATTTAGCAGGACAGCTACCTTTAGAAAACGTTTACCAATATGAATACATGAAATATGTTGTGTTTGTACGAGTTCATGCCCAGACTTCACAAACGAGGTGTGATAAAGTCACTATGGGTTGAAGGTAAAATAAGATGTATCTGAAACAATGACTTTGCTGTTCAGCAATGCCTGCATATATAGAATATTTTGGTTGAGTTCATTTTAAGCCCTGTGCTTACTTGGTTGCCTCACTGTTCAGTTCTTCACTACCTGCAAATCATAGGAGGACTGTTTGAAGAAGATAATGTGTGTCAGATTGTGCGGGTGAATGGAAGGTTAAACATTTTGACCGGCATTAAAGTGACTGCAATCAATCCTAGTGATATTCAGTCAAAAGAGTTGACAGTCATGAGGAGAAGAAAAGGGAGGAGGAAAGTGAAGGGAAGGCTCTTGAATATGTATTCCAATGTTGCATTAGAAAAACAAGACCTGTGCTTTGATTCTTGGTTGCATCTGGGTGTCTAGCAGGTATGAGGATGTACTGAGTGCTTGCCTAGGTGTTCAGGAACACAAGGGAAAGGGGTGGATCTCAGAATATCTCTGTTCGCATTCTTTCTGAGGTGGCAGGTGGATGGAGAGAGCTGGGACCTTGGGTGTATCCTATAAAATAATGACTGTTTACTTGCATGATCATAGAAAGGCCAGATATATTTGCTTTATGCATTTTTTTGCTCTCTTGCAAAGCAACACAGTTTAATAAGAAAGAAAATTTAGTCCCTTTTCTGGAGTAAGATGCCAAAATGTATCAAAGATTTTGATTTTCATAAATACACAAGATAGCCAATATTTGGACTGTCCAAGGATTAAGCACAGAGCATAGGGTTTAATGGGCCGATGATATCCACGCAAGTATCATTGTACAGTAGAGAAAAGAAACTCGTTTAAAACTTAAGCTGAGAGGCAGAGAATCTCTGTGCATTCTTCTCCAGCTCCTGTTTCAGTGAAGTGTGCTCAGCACATTTGTAACTACTTACTGGTTTGCACAAAGTTTGTATTCTTGCCATATTTTCTATTTATTGTGGTTTTGATATTCCTGGGGAGCACTCAGTCAAGTGCATTTTGAATTACAGGTTCATCCACAGATCACATTTGCTGGCTTACTGCTGAGGTTTTATTGTGGTGCTAGAACATTGGTTTTCCTGAAATGACTAAGTTTCACATAATTTCTGTTATTTCTGTCTGCCCTTCATGTAAAATTGGGAAGCAATAACCCTTCTTGTACATCCAAAGTATAGAGGTGAATATCAATTTCTATTATCTTGGTGTTAGTGATATTAGAGATATTCAAAATCCTGAATATCGAGGCTATTTCATATGGTAAAGGAATGTCTCTTATCCGGGGACAGAAGTTGCATGTCGTGTCATTATATAGAAGATATCTATATATAAATCCCTTGTTTTGGGCGTTTGAGTTATATGATGTTTATGTAACCTGGCCACTACATATTAAAAAGAGCGTGGCAGGAAGGACTAGATCAAGTACTTTTGTACAACTAATGTTTACAAGTGTATACCTGATATATATAAAAAAAATCTTTCTGAGAGAAAGTAGTGGAGAGTGTTAATAGAAAGGACATAGAACATGAGACTTCATGTCTACATAGGTTTTTGGAGAGATTCCAAGCCTGATTTAGAATCTGAGGAGAGGTAGGACCCAGAGGCAAAGAGGCAACTGTGGATGGCAATGCATTTCAAAGCAGTTCTGCACAAGGAGCAAGAGACACGAGAAGAAAGGCACAGAGGCAATGGGATGTATAATCTGGTATACTACGCTCTTAAAAGTGAAGGATATCCTGTGCTCTCCTTTACTTTCTAGATTGCTGCAGCAGAGAGGGCAGCTATCTGAGTACTTTTGCTGGCACACCTGACAGACAGTTACTGAGGGAACAGTTGGATTCCAAGGTCAGTGTACACCAGACGCTGGCAAAATGTAAATGCAGTTTATCTTAGACATTAAAGGTGCCTTGCATCGCTCAACCTGCCCTGCCCCTCACCACCCCCCGATAAAACCGTATGCCTTTTTAGAACCCATTACCATCACAGAGGGAGGTTTTTGGTTACATTTTTTATATAGTTGCACGCAATAACTGGGTGCAGCACAGCAGAAAGCAGGTATAAACCAGCTGGGAGAATAACATCCTCCTCTGTATATAGTGACATCTGCTATGGTTGTTCTGTATCGTGATTCTAAGGCCCACTCTAATGGACACAGAAAGGGAGAGAGTGTCCTCTAAATACAGAAGCTTCCAGCAACTAATAAAGGTATCTTATGTAGAATTTATTTTAGGATTTCATATCCATCAGTTTCCTTACAGCTGCCTCTTCCAGTATAATCATTAAAACACATATGTTTTGCAGATGCTGACAGGGTTTTCAAAGCCTGATGCGAAATGGAAAATGGACATTTGCCCGTAATGTAAACATTTTTTCATCTTGGAATAAAGCCCTTTTTCCAAGATTTACTGGCTCATTGCTTATAGTGTCACTCATGCTGCCTTCTTTCTGACTGGGGAACACCTGCCCTCTGAAAATGCAATCTTTTCAAGATGTCTCAAATTTAATATCCCCAAATTAAGACACTCTTCAGAATCCTGGATCTTATCTTTACTCAGCCCAGGTGACCCCATATTGCACCATGGGGAATTTCTTTTTCATGAATTTCTGGTTAAGTCTTAAATCTCTCTCAGGCAGAGCTGTTGTTTATCATTCTATTCCATACTGAAATATAAAACCACATTAGCCAAACCTAAGGCAGTGCTCATGAATCAAAAATGAACATGGCAAGTTGGGTCCATAAGGTTGAAATTACATTCCAGATCCAAATTTTCCAAAATGGTATTCTGTAAAAGAGTGTGTAATTTTCTTAAAAATACATTTTGTACTTTGTGATTTTGGGCAGAAATAATGTTACCTGGAAAGAACCTAGTTCAGAATAATGAGACAAGGAGCTCTTGCTGAAATAGGTCAGAAAACACTTGTGGCTGTGAGGATCTCTTATCAACCTTATTTTTTCTCAGCTTTATTAATCCAGATAATGCTAATTAAATATCTCGGATGCACTAGAGATATATAGAATACGGCTTGTACCTTTAGTAACCTTACCTAGCTCCTCACTTGCTTCATTAGTGATACTAAAGTATATCCTTCAGGCTCACAAAGGCCATTTTTTATGCAAAATAGGGAATTACTTTCAGCCTAGAAGCAGAATGAGTGAAATACAGTCATACTTCAGTAACCTATGGTCTTTGAGATCCATTTGGAACAGGAATGTCAGACTGAGAAGATAGTTTATACTTTCCTTGAGATGCAGGACTTGTGTCTAATTCTGTTAGATCTTAAGATGACCATCTATTTCTGCCATAGTGAGCAGGACATTTGAAAGAACAATGCTGATGTGATGATATCATTTTCCTCCACCACAAAGCCTGGCTGTGTGGTCCCTGATACAATCATAAATTCCTGGCTGTGATTCTTAGGCTGTATCCTATATGCCTGGCTCTGTTGCTCTCCACATATGTCACTAGGTGTTCCATGTGTGCCTGTGTGCACCATCTTGCTGTATCCATTTGTGATTTCACCACATACACCGTTATGTAGAAACAGACATACCTATGATCACAACTGCTTAAGCCATGAAGGGAAACAGTACTCAAGGACATAGGTCACTGAATGGGCAGTGGAAAATTGAGCTAAGTTATCAGATCAGAATTTGGGGTTTGTGAAATAGGGTGTGTAGCTGCACATGGAAACTTCAGCCAAAAAGCTACATTTAAGATAATTACACAGAGGAAAAACAGATCTACATACAGGGAATTAGTTGCTTCCTGGGAAAAAAACAACCACCAGCAATGCCACGCTTTTCACATGCAGATTTCTGTCATTGTACAGTTAATATGCAAGTGTGCCGTAAATCATTCCTGACGATCCCACCTACTGTGATTAATATCAGCTGAATACAAAGGAGAACTGGTTGTTTGGCAACTTGCACAAACGTTGCAGCGGAGTAGTCCACAGTCTGGTTGAGGCTGGCAGAAAGCTCCACTCTGTGGGTGCAGAGCTGCAGCCATCCCAACGTCAGGCTGGTCACTTGCACATGTGGAAACAGCCTTGGCCCTCGGGATCTGTAGGAGCAGAGAGTGCCCACTGCCCTCTCTTATCTGCACCTCTTGAGATGAAAGAGGCCCATTGGAGGAGACAGTGAAGGAAGCTACTCTGTCAGCTCCATGCCCTCTGAGAATTTCCTCTGTACAACAAGATCACTCACATAGTCAAATTCAGCCGACATAAAGATGCTTTGAGCATCCCAGAGAACAAATTGATCAGTGACCCAGTTCTTCCATTCCATTTGATTGCTTTATTGAACCAGAATTCCTTATGCCAAGGGAATCCCTGGGGTCTGATAAATTTAGTGTGAAAAGAGATGTTTGAATTAAGCTCTTTATGAATGTGGAGGGCACAACAGCTCAGAACAACTTTGACTATTTCTGCTTCCATTAAGAAACTGTGGTAATATTTGGAGTCTGCCTGCAGGTTTTAAGTAGAAAGATCTCCTTTGTCTGCTGTAGCATGACGTCTAGTATATAATGTGTAGCAGGCATACAATGCATTGCTGATACTGTTATGTCAAAATCACCTTTTGCATGTAAAGCTAAAAAAAGGAAGTTCCTACTCCCATCAGGCTTGTAATTTAAAAAGTGTCCAAAAATTAAGAGAAAAAAAAATTGCTGTAGGAGTGACTCCTCCATACGTGGGATGGGATTTGAAATTTTTTCTTTTTTTTGGAATGAGGTGAGAAATAAAGTTTTGCACTTTTATTAGTGATGCCTGTATTTACTGAACAGTACATTTACTATGTTTATTTCTCATGACAAGTATTTGTGTCTTGTTATTGTAGCTCCCAAGCATGCTTTGTTCTCCCTCAGTTCATCAATGACCTTCCATTTAAAAGGCCCCCTGACAGCCTTTGGCACAACTGCTGTGCTTAGGATATTTTGTTTTTCTTTTCTCTACCTTTGTCTGTACTGTTCCCTAACACTTAACTCCACTGTGTGTAGACTGTTGCTGGTATGCTTAGGAAGTAGCTGCGGTATTATAAATGTTACTGCCAACTACTAATTTCGGTGAAATCCTCAATCATTCAAAAAATGCATTTTCGACCCTATATATATAAAATAAAAGTAGTCCCAGCTGAGGGAAAATAAGTCATAAAAGATAAGCTTCTAGTGAAGTCATTCACACATAAAAAGTCAATGTGATCACAGTCATGATCATGTACAAGCCCATCTTTGTCAGGAGTTTATTGTTCTGCCATGAAAAGCTATGAATGCATCCATAGTGATTTTCTGCAGCAAGCACTAACAAAGACAGCAGTTTGTAAAAAAAAATCTAAATGGCTGAAAGGCACATTCTGCATCTTGGGAATGTGAGAGATTACATCTGTCTGGAGGTTTCCGATAATTACAGTTAACAGTTGGAAACCCAAAACTTAAAGGGTAATATCAAGTTATTAACAAATCACAAATGCTCATTGTTGTCAGGCTTCACTGTGTATTGATTACAGCTTCCTCTAATTCTTCAGAATTTACTCATGGATGACTTATAACTCACACTGGAATGAATACCATGTACGGTAAATTATGTAAGAAGATTGCACAAGGTGCCTCTCCCATGATGTAACTTAGTTAATTTGTTAATCATAAACCTAGGGCTTTTCAGCTTTAAATAGCATATACAGCTGTTATACAGCCAGATAAAACGTTGTCTGAGGAGTCTGAGGAATTTGCTCTGTTGTTACTAACATTTGTTGAAAGCCATGCTCTGCAAACAAACCAAGAAGAGAGCCAAACCTTTTTTCAAAAATAAAAGCTTTGTGTATGGAAAATGTGCTGAATTTTGGAAAACTACTTTATTTTAGCAAAGACATCTTTTTATTTGGCCTTTTCTGGACACACAACAAAACCTAGCCCTCATCATTTTCTACAGCTTAGTGGTGTGTTGTATTATTCTCTGACAAGGTTTGTTTGCGATGTCAATTTTAAAAGCAGTTTATAAACCAGTCATGTAGTTCAAAACCATGTTCTTAAACATTCTTTGCAAGAGATGTTTTTTCTCTTAAAACAAATCCTCCTTCCTTTTTCTTAGCTTGACTAACACAAACTTTTACTGTAATGATGACTGGGAAAAAAAAAGTGATTCTTTAAGCTGAAGTTGCATGAAAGCTGAAGTGTACCTTCCCACAGTGTTATTAATCCTAAGCCAGTCTATAAAACAATACTATGTTTCTCTGCATGGGGTACACTAACTAGCTTGCAAATTCACTGGTTTTAGCCTGGCTTCTCCATCAATATAAATCTTCAAGTAATACCTTTTTTATTCCATATCACATCACATCTTCTGGTTTATTACATCTTTTTTCTGCTCTTTCCACATTCTTGTCCTGCTTGTGGGTAACTGTTATACCATGTTTATGGAAGGCAAAGGAAAAAAACGTGTACTGTTATAAACTACCATGCATTTTACAGTATAGTAGTACAGTACCTTACAATATAGGGAATGATGAGAAATAGATGGTGATGGTCTAGATCAGTTCCTAACAAACTGTATGTGCTGATGTGAACCTCCTTAAATAGCAACTGTTTCTATATTTACTAATATCATGACCAAAGATCTTTTCTCCCTCTTAGGTTCAGTGCTTATGCAAAAAAAAAATCAGATAAGTTCAAATCGATTTAAAATCTTTCAGCTGTTTCTAGGCAGATCTGTACATACTGATTTACCTTCATTGATACGGTGTTACCCATGTAAATGTATTTGGGCTTCTTCAAAGTCAGAAATACTTTTCTTTGTGCTGGTCAGGAAGGGACCAGGTGTAATTGCAGAATAATAGTACAGTGTACCCTCTTTATGCAGAGTAGCAGAGCACACTTTCTGCCATTGTCAGATGAGGAGTAAGATTTGTATTGTACATCATGTTAAACCTCTACAGGAGACTGAGTGGAGAACTAATAGATCCAACTGTTAAAAAGAGCTTCATATTATGAAATTCTGTTACAGCCTTGTAGGACAAGAAGACATGTCAGTTGTGGAGGAAAAAAAAAAGGCTAGATAAACAAATGGATAAACAAAATAACATTTCATTAAATCTGTAGGCCTCAGGTATTGGAGCTTGCCAGTAAAAATGAAATGAAGTAAAAAACAATTACACTTTTTTGTTTGATACTCATGACCATGAGCAAACTGTTTCCATAATTCATGCACAGAATTAGACTGAAGGGAATGAGTGTCACTTTTCTCAGTGACTGGCATAACATCTTAAGAAAGGAAGAGGAGAATTCCATTTTGCAATGTCATAATTCTTTATTTGTGACTGTTGTGCTAGCTTTGAGTTACAAAATAGGCAAAGATATGAACCCAGCTCTATGGAGTTTATACTGTGTAGGGGCCAGGTTCTTCAGTTCAGGTGCTTCTTAATGTTTTTATGACAGAAAAACTGCAAGGTCAACATTCTTTGCTACTGTGGATTTTGTAGAATGACACTGCATTTTGCACAGCAGGTTCTCCCAAGCTGTTCTGTTTATTCCATAGGACTACGGGAATGATTTTGAAGCAGTCCATGGTCGGAATCTTTCTGGCTGCATTTCTCTGAGGGAGACCAGCGGTAGCTGACGGAACAGTAGATTCCTCATGAAGAACCACACATCTGCTCCTGTACTTTGCAAGGCCTGGTAGAGAGCTTGGAATTCTTGCTTCTGCTTTCAGAATGAGGATATGGGGAGTGGGATAAACCACCTCCTCCTTCCCTGTGCTCACATAGGGAGCCTAGAGGAAAGCTGAGCATGGCTCTCTTTCTATGCTGGCAGCTAAATTCAGAAATCAAGGATTTTATGAAGTAATTAAAAACTCCTGTGCAATAAATATATTTTAAGAATTCATTAGCAAGGGGAGCAGCTTCTACAAGTTTTTAACAATAGTTAACTATGTTTGAAACTTGCTGTTTCTCCTTTCTCTCTCCTGCTGGGTGTCGAGTCTTCTTTGCTAGCACACCCTTACCTGTCAGTCACTTACCCAGGAAGCTTGGGTGGAGTTAGACCTTAGCTTGTAGGTCCATGTTTAGAGTTGTCCTCTGTGTCCCAGCCAGATTTGGCTGGCACTGGTGCATTTTGCCTGTGGCTGCTGGTAGCTGAACTCTGTACTTGATTACACATGGAAAGAGGCTTAAAATATTGCAGTAGGTGCAAAAGTCAATGTGTCACTGTTGATGCCTGTAATTACCTTACGTCAGTGCAGCGGTATGACATGCTATGCTGTTCTCGTCTGCTGCAGGCCATACACAGCCTGTTACACTTTGATCTGCTCAGCAAAACAGAATGGATTCCTTTTGTCTGCAAACAGCAGCTGGGTGAAGGGGAAGA
>NW_009697152.1:15853-22075 GCF_000703405.1 Apaloderma vittatum
CCTGCAGGTATTTGATGGATTGGCTCTAGCTTTGAATATATTCGCTGACAAGATAACAATCCATATATGTATGACCAACTTCAATGTGGGTTGTACTCATTATTGCTTCTGTAGAGCAGTTGTGGTCTAGACCAGTCTGCTCTGATTTCAGCTTAGGAGATGTGATCCTGGAAGGAAAACGTGGCCTGGTTAACCTGTGGTGCGTCTTCCTGTGACCCTGCCATCACATGAGTTATTTCGGGTAAGACTCCCCTTGTTCTTGGCCAAAAGGACTGTTACTTTCAGACATGGATCTTCACATTTAGAGGAATTTCAACTGTGCAAGCGCAGCTGTTTTGTACCATTCATCAGATGCAAAGCTGACTTAAAATGATCCTATCATCACTTGAAGGGCTTGTACTACAGTTGAATGTGTTTGAGGGTCAAGGAGGACCAACTAATTTATTCTATTTACTTGCATTTTAAAACATCTATTCTTGAGCTAGGGCAAGTGTTTGTGAAACTTGAAAGATAACACCATCTCATTCTACCTCATCCCACATTGTCAAAACAGGTGTTCATGGTTCACATCTGCTTAATTTGGTGTCTGTTAGATTTACTGCATTCTTATCGTATACTAGAAAAGAAACATATCTTCAGACAAACTTGTGGTTTTAAAATGGCATTATAATTCCAGGACCTTCAAACACTCATATTTTGATGAATAAAAGCAGACTTTCCTGATTCATTCTGCAGGGCAGAATGGGTTGTTACATGGCTCATACTGTATGAAATGATATAGAGCAGTTCTCTCTTTGACTACTAAATTGCACACTTAGTAACAAGTATAGATTGGAAATGCAAAATTTGTAACTCTTACAGTGAAGTGTAGTGCGTGACATATTAAAATTCTTAGCATACCAAAGGGCGTGAACCAGGTTTGGAAATCTGATAGTGGTTTTTAACGCCTCTTTTAAAATGAAGTGGACCCAGAATAATCTAATCGAGATGTATGTCCAAAGTGTGGCATGAAATCTATTCCGAAGCAAACTTCCTGCATTCAGGAACAGGTCATTCATTCAGTTCTCGAATAAAGCAATGTACAACCCAGGTTTCTTCCTTTTAGTGGGCAGAGAAAATGTGAGATATTTAAGAATCTAACAGTATGCAGATGCTGTGTTATTGCAAAATCCTGCTTTAAAAGTAAACATTGAAAGCAATTGCAAGTGCAGAGGCAAACGGGCCATCTCATGTGCTATCACATCAACTTATCTGACTATGAGTAATTATTAATTATAAAACATGAAAGTTTTGTGTGTCTTAATGGATTTGCAGACGCAAAGCGTTTGAAACCAGTTTTCATGACAGCAAGATTGCTGCAGGGCATAAAACCAAATTATGTTCTGCCCCTGTGAAAATAAACACATTCTTCAGCTTTAACATAAGTTTGTTTTAACCCTGGTTAAGGTAGATTGAAACAAGGCAAGATTTTCCTTAACATCAGAAGTAGGGAATGCTCGGGCAAAAGACAGCTTTAAGTGTAGAAGTAGGGCAAAAAGGCCTCTTTTGGCCTTAGCAGAAGAAAGGGAGTTACCCTCATTACTTTCTGTGATTTTCTCTGTCTCATTTTTACAGCATTAGCCTGAACATTTTTTAATGTTGCATAGTTTGCTCTTTTTCCTGTGACTGAATTTTTTCTCATTTAATTTTAGCTGCTTCTAGTTAGGTGTCTATAACTGGAATCAGTTGCCTAAGCAAAGATATGGAGTGCCATTTCAGATGTCCTGTAGTGCCATTTGAAATGCCCCACATTTTGTAAGATACTGTCATAGGGCTGGTGGGTGTGACACAGGACTTAAGGCAAATCTTGGCTCTTCTAGAGGAGCAGTGGTTATGCCGGGGCACTTCCCATGGGACTAGACCCTTGCATTTAGTCCATAGCCTAAACAAATCCTCTTGGCTCCTTATGTGGTCAGAGAAAAGAGAGGCCGGCTCTTTCAGAAGGTTGTTTTGCATGCCTGTCTTAGGCATCTGGAAAAGTCAGTCAACCTCTCAAAGTATATGTCTTTTGTCAGGGAGACCAGGTGATAAAGTAAGTTTAGTATTCTAATATGTGGGTGGCAGTAGTTAGTTATGGTAGATCTTGTCTTTTGTGAGCAAAAAAAATATGGCAATTATAGGCTTTTAATATGAAGATTTTGATTTATTAGTGTTGCTGAGGTTTATCACTTATAGATGAGCTGTGGGAAGTCCTGAGGATGAAATTAGCTAAAATTCATGTGAATTAAAGGTGCAACTGAAAATCTGGATTATAACCTTCTTCCTAGAATTAGTTGGTATTTGAAGAAAAACAGAAAGGCTTTTATTTGTTTAATCAACCGGTGGAAACTTTGCTTTGCAATGTTACTGGAACATACACTTTTTCATATTAGGCCATTCCTCTCAGTTTTAAACTGGCTTGTTAACTGCCACCTGTCTGAAGTAGATTTGTTGCAGTTGCGATGGTCTGGGGATACAAACAAAGCACAATTTGTGAGAGGTAACATTATATTATCTTTTATTAGACCCACTGCTCTAGCAGGAGAAAACAAAGAGCATTGAACACACAGCTCACTCCTTTATGTTCCGCAAGCTTCTGTTTTCTTCTTTCTTCAGCGCAGCTATTAAAAGATACTACTCCTCTAACAAGACTAGCCTCATTTACTACTGTCTTAAGGAATGCAAATCTATTAATAGTGGAAATGAGGTAAGGAGGTCAGGACTGTGAACAGAACACAAGATATAACTTTTAGAGTTGTCCCTGTCTCACTTCCATTAGACCTAAAATGATAAAAAGAATCCTTTGACATTCTAAAGCAAGCACAGGAAACACAGCAGTGCAGTTTACTGTGATATAATTTCCAGTTCCGTTTGAATCCCAACAGCACGATTCTGAGGTTTGGCCAAGTTACTCAGCAGGGAGCTCCGAGAGGGAGAAAAGGACTATTTATGTCACTGTCATATATCCCAACAGATTCACACGGGATGCGGGGTGAACACACATATCCTGTACCAAGGAACAGACCCTGCACTGTCTTACGGTGTAAGTGGAGGCCTGTGGAGTGCAAAGCATAATGAAGTCCAAAACTGGAACTTTCCCAATTAAACAAATATAACTCCTTGCTTAATTTTATATCACATTGTTTGCCCTTTTAAATATTCAGGCGTCATTACTGATACAGGATCTCTTGTGGTAGTTTTAGGAGATTCTGTCATTTTGAAACAAAATGAGAGTGGAAGCAGATATATTTCTTGGCTTTGAACTTAAAAGGCTTAGGGACCCTTTTGAAAACAAATTTTATAGGAAATAAGTGACCAGCTTACATGGCAATAAAGAATTTGCTACTGAAGAGACTGAAGGCATTATCTGGTGAGGCTCATCCTAGAACAGTGAAAAAAGCTTATATAAAGCCATCTGTGGGATATTAGACATTAAAATGAGGTTTAATCAGCATATAAGTGGCTTAATAACTGTCTGTTGGGTTTGGGATCTGAAGTGATTTCCTGCCACTTGGTTGTTTTGATGTTGGTATTTTAAATATATGCGATGGTGATGTTATTCCCTTTGTACTGGAAAATCGTGTGTATAATGGCCACAACAAATCTGAGTACTCATTATGTTTGTTTCTTCCTTGTACTTCTTTGCTTGCTTCCTTGCACTTCTTTGCTTGCTTCCTTGCACATGTGGGAATATGTATGCATAGTTTCTCTGAGTTTCTTGGTTGGATTTCTTTTCACAGGCTACTTTAAGATGGGTTATGATCTGCGAATGATCTCTGGATCACAGGGCGAAGAACATTTTGAACTATGAACACAGTTATCCATGTGCTCTGGGAAGGCTGGAAAACATATGTTTTTTGTTAAAATGAATTCATGACGTTATTTGCTGTTGGAAAATTGCAGTCAACTAACATTCGTATTTGTTAATGAAGTGTCAAAGTTTGTAAAGGTAATTAACAGATGAGGTAGGATACAGTCTGCTGGAAGTGTCTTGTCTAAGGACTTCTTTGAGGTTTTCATGCTATATTCTTCTATTGAGGTACTAATGATGGGGCTAGATAAGAGCTCTTTTGTTGCACAGACTGTAGAGTCTGAACAAATAGGAATGAAATATCTGCAGAATTCCCTGGAACTCACTTCAGAGTTCGGCCATAGTGGCCCGTGTGTGAGACACGTCGGTGACTGCACAGGATCATTGTTTTTATAGACTATCTGGCATCCCAGGGCTATGTGTACTTAAATGACTATTATAGAGAGGAGGTTAATCATAGTTCCTTATCTTAAAGGTTCCCTTGGGAATACTGAATTAATTAATTATCAAGGAAACATAATGTTCCTGGCCATACTAAGCAAAGTAACTGTTGATTAATGTTTGTTTCCATTGTAGATCGCAATCTGAAGGACTTCAGGAATGCATGATCCAACAATGTATGTTACTGATAAGGTATGTGATGTTGTCTTGATAAAAACTTTCAATCACTTTTCCTTAGCTACCAATAGTTTTCAAAAGTACAGGTGTTTGTTGTGTCAGCTTTGAATACACAGAAGTGTAGAGGCATGTCCTAGCAAAGTAATTTTGTACATTAGGTATGAATTAGTTTCTGTTTCACAATATGCTGATTTTTTTACGGTGATCATAAAATTTGAACAATCTAATACTACATGTGCTGAGATTGATGACATTCCACATTTCTTGAAAGGTAAGTTTGCAAAAAATAACAGATGGTAAATTATTTGATGTAACTTCTTCTGGAAACAAATAGAGAAGTTAAAAATTTGAAATTTATTGTATTCAGAGCTAGCCCCTCAAAGAAAGGTTTTTATTTTAAAAAATTCTAACTTCACAATAAAGGTGGATATTGATTATTTGAAGCCTATTATGTCTTGAGACATACAGTAGAATGTGCTCTCACACTTGAGAAGTCTTGAAGTGAAAGATCTTCATCTTCATATCCTAGTTCTTTCTGTTTATTTTAATTTGAAGAATTTCTTTTGTTAATTCCTACATTCAAATACTGCATCTGAAAGAGCAAACTTAGGCCTGATAGGTTGATTCAGACTGAGGTTCAGATTAACATTTGTGTGTATTAAAATGTTAGTAGTTTAGATAACAGATCAATTATCAAATTGGTTCAGTTCTGTGAAATGAAGAAATTCACATTTTGCTTGGAAAAATATTAAACCCTGTAATAATTTCAATTTTAAGTGATAAATTGACAGTATGAGTATGATTTTGGCATTGTGTCTTTGAGGGCAATTGAAATGTGCAGCTGAGAGGACAACATATGGCATGTTACAGAAAATACTATTTCCTTAAAATATGCTGTAAAGTAAAACATTGTTTATATTTTTATCTGTCAGCAATTTCATAGAATCATAGAATGCATTGGCTTGGAAAATACCTGTAAAGGTCATCTAGTCCAACCCCCCTGCGGCGAGCAGGGACATCTTTAACTTGACCAGGTTGCTCAGAGCTCCACTGAGCCTGATCATCAGTATCTCCAGGGATGGGGCCTCCACCACCTCTCTGGGCAACCTGTTCCAGTGTTTCACTACGCTCATAATAAAGAACTTCCTCCTAGTGTCTAACCTAAATCTACCCTGCTCCAGTTTACAACCATTGTCCCTCGTCCTATCGCTACGTGCCCTTGTAAGCAGTCCCTCCCCAGCTTTACTATAGCCCCCTCCAGGTACTGGAAGGCTGCTCTAAGTTCTCCCCAGAGCCTCCTCTTCTCCAAGCTGAACAAGCCCAACTCTCTCAGCTTGAGTTCATAGGAGAGGTGCCTCAGCCCTCTGGTCATTTTTGTGGCCCTCCTCTGGACACCCTCCAACAGATCCATGTCCTTCCTGTGTTGGGGGCTCTAGAGCTGGTCACAGTACTCCAGGTGAGATCTCACCAGAGCAAAGCGGAGGAACAGAATCGCTCCTCTCAATCTGCTGGCCATGCTTCTTTTCATGCAGCCCAGGATACGATTGGCCTTCTGAGCTGTGAGCGTGCGTTGTTGTCTCATGTCCAGCTTTTCATCCGCCAGTACTCCAAGTCCTTCTCCTCAGGGCTACTCTCTATCAATCACATCATCCTCCAGCCTGTGTTGATAACAAGGATTGCCCCTACCTGGGTGCAGGACCTTGCGCTTCGCCTTGTTGCATCTCATGAGGTTCACATGGGTCCTCTTCTGCAGCTTGTCCAGGTCCCTCTGGATG
>NW_009697153.1:0-211 GCF_000703405.1 Apaloderma vittatum
GAGGCACCCGGAAAAGCTCATCCGTACAACATCACAAAATAAGGACCATACCCCCTGACATACAGTAAGACAATACTGGACATACAATACATATGAAACACGTTACGCAATACATAGAAAAACATACACTGCATACCTTCCTATACATACAATACAGACCACACATACAAACAGTGCACACAATGCAAGACAAAATAAAATATAGACAATC
>NW_009697154.1:0-575 GCF_000703405.1 Apaloderma vittatum
AGTCTGTGATTCTGTGACTCTGTCACTCTGTTATACTTTGATTTTGTGACCCTGTGATTTTGGGATTCACTGACTCTGTGACTCTGTGATTCTCTGACTCTGTGACCCTGTGACTCTGTGACACTGTGATTCTGTGACGCTGTGACACTGTGATCCTGTGACTCGGAGAATGTGATACTGTGACTCTGTGACACTGTGATTCTGTAACACTCTGGTTCTGTTACTCTATCTCTGCGACTCTGTGATTCTGTGCATCTGTGATTCTGTGACACTGCGATTCTGTTACTCTGTATCTCTGTGACTCTTTGACTCTGTAATTCTGTGACCCTGTGACTCTGTGACTTTGTGATTCCGTGATTCTGTGACTGTGATTCTGTGACTCTGTGACTCTGTGATTCTGTGACTCTGTGACTCTGACACTGTGACTCTGTGACTCTGTGACTCTGTGATTCTGTGAATCTGTGACACTGTGACTGTGACACTGTGACTCTATCACTCTGTGACTCTGTGACTCTGTGACTGTGACTCTGTGACACTGTGACTCTGTGATTTTGTGATACTGTGACTGTGATTCT
>NW_009697154.1:828-1579 GCF_000703405.1 Apaloderma vittatum
GTGAATCCGTGAATTTGTGACTCTGTGATTCTGTGATTCTCTGACTCTGTGACTCTGTGATTCTCTGGCTATGTGACCCTGTGACTATGTGAAACTGGGATTCTGAGACTCTGTGACACTGTGATTCTGTGATGCTGTGACTCTGTGATTCTGTGACACTGTGACTCTGTTATTCTTTGACTCTGTGACTCTGTGACTCTGAGTCTGTGATTCTGTGACGCTGTGACTCTGTCACACTGTGATTCTGTGATTTTTTACTCTGTGATTCTGTGATTCTCTGACACTGTGACTGTGATTCTCTGACTCTGTGACCCTGTGAATCTGTGACACTGTGATTCTCTGTCGCTGTGACTCTGTGATTTGTGACTGTGATTCTGTGACTCTGTGAATGTGATAATGTGACACTGTGACACTGTGACTCTCTGACACTGTGACTCTGCGACTCTCTGACTCTGTGATTCTATGACTCTGTGACACTCTCACACTGTGACTGTGACACTGTGACTCTGTGACTCTGTGACACTGTGACTCTGTGATTCAGTGACTCTGTGATTCCGTGATTCTGTGGCTCTGGTTCTGTTACTCTGTGATTCTGTGACTCTGTGAATGTGATAATGTGACTCTGTGACACTGTGACTCTGGGACTCTGTGACTCAGGGATTCTATGACTCTGTGATACTCTCACACTGTGACTGTGACGTGATTCTGTGACTGTGTGTCTCTCTGATTCTGTGATTCTTAGACTCTGTGA
>NW_009697155.1:0-711 GCF_000703405.1 Apaloderma vittatum
CCGTTCAGAGTGACGGCGAACGTGATTCAACACCGCCACAGCAAGGCTGCTTCCCTCAGCCATCTGAGCGTTCTCTCCCCAGCAGCTCCCGGATAAGGGGTCCTGCCAGCAAGCGCGCTCTCCCCCTTCTCTCGCCTCTGCAGCCCTGGGTGTCTGGGACAGCTTCCTTTCCTGGGTTAGCATCACTTGGAACCTTCAAAGTTCCACTGCATATACTTTTCTCCTTTCTCTACCTTTAAATCTTTTCCTTCGCGATTGTTTTAGTTACATGCCTGAAGTTGCACTTTGAATTCCAATTCAGTTTAAAAAATCGAAACTTAAATCCCCCAGTGTTCAGGAAGCCTCTGGAGGGGGATTCCCTGGCATTTCTCTTCTGTATTCACTTCCATTGTTGACAAACTTGTCTGGAACAGGTTTCTTTCCCTTGATCATCACTGTTGTCAATAATTTTTAATCTTACGCCTTCTCCTGTGTATTAGTGTAACATGCTGGGTTATAAACAAAAATATTATATAGGCATGATAAAAATAGCCCACAGCTAGAGCTAAGATGGAGCTGGGAATTTAAGCATACCTGGTTACCTGAAGGACTAATGATCTGGCTGTCTGAAAAGCGAGTGCAGAGGAGGGCAACAAAGCTGGTGAAGGGCCTGGAGAACAGACCTTATGAGGAGCGACTGAGGGAGCTGGGTCTGTTCAGTTTGACAAAGAG
>NW_009697155.1:871-54245 GCF_000703405.1 Apaloderma vittatum
GAAAGAGTGGTCAGAAACTGGAATAGACTGCCTAGGGAGGTGGTTGAGTCACCATCCCTGGATGTGTTCAAGTGTTGTTTAGTTGTGGTGTTGGGTGATACGGTTTAGGGGTGACCTTGTAGTGTAGGGTCAATGGTTGGACTTGATGATCCCAAGGGTCTTTTCCAACCTGAATTGTTCTATGATTTTATGAAAGCCAACTACAGCAGAGTAGATAAGCTGAGAAGGTTGGTGTAAATTGCCCATGTCCTTTGTTGCCATCAAAAGGTTTGGAGAAGTCAACTTTGCTTCTAAACTATTGCATTCTGTCAAGCAAGCGTTTCTTGTGGAATATGGTCTATCCTCTCTTACGATCTCTATTTTTAAATCTACATTTTGAAAACAACAGTTTTGGTCACAATTAGAAGTTTATGAGCAAAAAAAAAAGTTGATAAAGCAGTGAAAGATACTATCAGGAGTGAAACATATTTAGAACCACTTATCACCGAGTTTAAAAAACTCTGGAAAATTTGAAAGAGTGCAAAGTGAGGGAATTCTGCTTCAACCCACTGGTGCCCTTTTCTGTTCTGTTTCTTTTCTCATGTCTATGAAAGATGCTTAGCAATTATAATTATGCTGAAGTGAAATCATAGAAAACTTATACATTATAGATGAATTAAAATCATTTGGGAACAGCAAGTTGCACTCCTGCGTAATTTAAATGGTTACTTGATCTTCTCATTTTACTTCTCTCATCTTTTGCTGCTTCTGTTCGCAGCTACCTTTTCTGAATTTGTTACTAAATTCTTTTAAAAAGTCACCTGAAACCCAGAGGAATTTGAATTTTGTATGTGCTGAGCTGTGTATAATCAAATAAGAAAAACAAAGAAGATGCTGCATATAAAAAATTTTGGTAAAAGAGTATAGGTTCCAATTTTATGTGTCAACAGTTGTTGGGTCTGTCAGAAATCTGTCCTGAAATCTGGTTTTCTTTAATTTCTAATACTGGTTTTTTTAATGACATCTTCCTTTTCAGTTATTTTTTGAGAAATTATCCGATTTCTTCCACTAGAATATTGCTGTCAATATGAGAAGTTAGATGAATGATATCTTTGATAACATTACTTTAGAAGGTGATTTTTAGTGTTCCAGTATGTACTGTATGTTCTCATGCTACTTGCAGTAATCTGGAAACATGCTGTAATTTCTATGCCTCATAGTAAAAACATAATACTTCAGCAGGGAAAAAAAACCACACAAAACCAAAACACAGAACCAACAGCAAAGTAGAACCCCCAAAATTAGACTTCTGATCTTAACAGTAGTTTGCTGTGTGACTTTCAATAAATCATGTTTAAGGCCTTCACTACTAAATGAAAGTTCATAAATAAATAACATCATGGTAGCCTTATGTCTTGAACTTGTTTTTTCGGAATGGGGGGATTTGCAAAGAGGGCCCATAAGTATGAGTTGCCCATACTCCTGACTGGTTTAGGAATTCCTGAAAGTCCCAAGTGCAACTGAAATTGTGATCCCACTAAAAACACTGGAAATTTTCCATTCACTTCAGCAAGACCAAAACTTCCCCCTGTAAGATGTTGAATCAAAGCTTTCCGAGGTAGAAGCCTTATACATTAAATCAGTACCTAGTCACAGGAGCTCCTGAAGACTGTACTCTTAATGAGGCAGGAAATTTAACAGTGCTTTGGGAAGCTAGCCTTGAACTCCTTTTCTTTTTCTTTTTTTTTTTTGAGCCATTTGAAAATACTGGCAAGATTTGAAAAACACATGTTGCAGTGGCAGTAAAGTCCATAAGCAATATTGAAAATTCCATCTGTTCAACCTTATTTTTCTCTAATATCTTAGTAAAGAATAGGAAGAAAATTGTCCTGTAAGAATATGGGCTATCTCAATGAGCAGATGCCTTGGTATAATGTTATCCAAGCTCAGCATGAGTAATTTCACAGGCTGCTGGTACAATGTTAAATGTGAAGTATATACTCAGATTCTAAATAATGCAGCTCTCAAAAAGGATCAGCTTTCATTTCATTTGAGAGCTATTGTAAAACTATTTTACTCTTTTCAGATACCTCCAAAGCTACAGGCAGCCCTTTTCTACTCCTTTAATTTTACTTTGACTTTTAATTTGACTTTTAGACTTTTATGGATGTATGCCAAACTCGGTTTTGAGACAGATCCTTGGCAGTACATCTGAAATGATGTCTTGCTTGTTTAGAGTTAATAGGCTAACAGAGGCTAAAAATCCAGATTTATTAAAGTTACTGTAATTGATACAGTGTAAATGTTTAATAATTTCTAGATGATTTCCAAGAATGCATTCTGGCTAATTGCATCTTTAGAAATAAAGTTCATGTGCGATGAATCAATAAGAAATCCTATGATTATAGCATACTTCTCACTACAAAGTGCTGTGCTTCAATTATTTTCCTTCGGTAAAAGACAGTCAGATCCATGAGTTTTTGTTACAATGGCTGGCAAACCTGAAATGCAGAAGCCCGAATTACAATCTTTTGAAATAAGTATATATGAAGTACTAAAATAAATAATTCTTTATTTATAATCAATTAGTGTTCTATGTAAAAGGAGCTCACTCACGTGCATATAACTTGTGTAGATGCAAAAATAAATCAAACATGTATTTAATGGGTCCATTATGATAATTTAAGGAGCAAGATTTGCAGAGGAGGATAAAGCTTTTATTAGACCAAATTGTGTAGATTGTAGATTGCGAAAGTTACAGGGTTGCTGCAAAACACTTGCATGGACTATTGCTGGTATTTCAGTAGCTCTCTCACAAAGCAGATTCCTGACTGGCTTCCTGTCCAGAAGAAGCCAGCTTTAAGTAACTCACTGATGGAGTAGTGGGTGAAGGAAGACACATTCTTGGCAGGAGACAATTTACTCCTGTATTTTGGGGATAAAGGAAAGAAAAAGATCCAGGGAAAAGTAAGTAACTGAATGTTTGCAAAGGAATGAAGGAAGTCTACGCTATTGTGGTTCTGGAGACTTGTGGCAACGCTGTGGTTCAGCAACTCTAAAATATGTCTGAAAATCTCCAGGTTTTCTTGTAAAAAAACATGAGATATGGTACATGGAGTCTCTCACAAAGGAATATTTCTTGTGCCTACTGGCTACTGCAAAACTGACTGGGTTTTTTACCGTTAATAAGACAGTTACTACAGTCAGTGTAAATTTTGGACCTGACCTAAAGCCATTTGAAGTCAATGTTAGTCTTGCCATTGGTTTCAAGGGTTTCCTATTCATCAGATCATCACAGATACTGCAAATTAGATTTTTATTTGCCAGTGTTAAGTCTGCTTCTTTGTTTAAAATGAGACATTTTTCTTTTCTTAATTTAATACAGTCATTATGCATGCTTGCTCTGTGGATGAGTTCTTAGCTAATTTGCTTAGCAATAAGATTTTATTTTCTAATGAGGCAGCTACCCAAAAGTCTTCTGTAGAAATGAGCAATAATGGATATTTCTTAAGTCTTTTCCTAGTAGTTTTTCTATACTTTAAATTAAACGCTCACTAGCTTTAAGAATGTTGAAATGTTATTCTTTATTCTAAAACCCTAACTGTCTGACTAGCTGTAGAAGTTTCTACTTCCTTCACTGATGCTTATAAGCTTATACTGGCTAAGAAGACTACTGCAAAAATAAATCTAATTTATATAATTTCCCAAGGAGTTGATGTGTTAGTGTGACACATATCCTGGGAGCAAGATAATAAAAAGAAATCCCAACAGTTCAGAAGCACTGAATCTTTTGTTGCAAACATAGGAATAAAAATGGGAGTATCTTAAGTTATTTCTGCAAAGAAAAATGTGCAACATGCATAGGTACAAGGTGATTAAAACCAAAACGGCATTGCTGAGGTGTTTAATCTTTTAAGTGCTTGTACTTAATGTTGGAGCATTTGTTTGTCCATTCGTTGCATGTGAATTGTATGCTTCAGTTGTAGACAACAGTGGATGAGAACCTAGGCGTATCTTTTCAGGGAAGTCATTAAAAAAGCTTATTAAAGGGTACAACTGTGTGAGGACAGATAAATAGAACCATTTCTATAAGAGCTATTTAAGTATTACTTGTAAAGTGGTAAAGAGTTTCTCACTCTCTTATTTTCATTAACTGAAGCAATTGCTTTTCTGTGTTGCATACTAAAACCTCAGAGTTTTGTTTCTAATTTTTCAAATAGGATTCTTTTGTTTATTTGGAAAATTCAAGTTCCTCAGTTTCACAATTGAAAGTCTAACTATGGTTATTATTACAGACATCATTCTCCTCCCCGTGGAAGTCTATAAATACCATCATGAACTGGAATCTGTTTGTGTTTAACAATGTGATGGTGAACAAAAAAGCCCGTCTGCACCCCCCTAGGTTTACAGTCAAAATACATGGAGACAGTTGGAACTAGAGTAAATTTATAATTTAGTGAAGTAGTTCCTTTGAAGCAAGAGGAGACTTGGGAAGAGATGTTCCCGTTAAGTTGCTTGACTTTCACTAGTATTATTACAGTGTCAGTTTTCTAGACATGACTGCATTCTCTAGCCTGGAGAAAACTTCAATAGGTAAAATGTATTATATTTTAAAAAGAAAAAAACAAACATACTTTTTTGTATATATCAAATATTCCAAAAGAACAAAAAGCATTCCCTGTTGTTCTTGAAAAATCTTCATCGCTTAGGGCTTAATACTGCTAATTCTGACTTCATGGACTATAGAGAGATTACTCAAAATATGTATTTCTATTTTTTTTCCCCTCCTTCTTTACATTTAATTCTGACTTTGGCTTTGCATCAGTGTATTTTTTTAGTTATGTCTTTCTTTTAGTTTTCAGTGAGATAAAATCAAAAGGAAAATTAAATTAAGAACAAAATTAACTAAGTAAAGGAGGAGAAGGAGCTGTGGATTGAATAGAATTGCTTTACCACTAGTTATATTCATCTACTACCCTAAGATCCCCTGAATATTTTGCAGAAATCCTGAATTCAGTTTTTGACTTAAAGGGCCTTAAGTGGTGTTCAGTACCCTGAAGCTAAGTTGCATCCAGTGCTCTTAGGCATTTTACCTTCAGTGTTCTGTGAAAAAGTGAAGTTTTACCATGAATGACAGACAACCTTATTTTAAAACTCCTATAACTTTGAAGATGTTTATCTTTAATCTTCCATTTTCATCTGTTTATTTTCTCAGGCTAGATGATTATTTTTTGAAGGTTCTGTATTACAGAAAAACAGAAACAGCATTTTCAGAAACATGGTAAACATAAACTGGTTTTTGTTTTTACATTTGGAAACAGCTAAAGTATTCAAACTGAGGCAAAATTTATTATTTGTTTTTTGACCACGTCTGAAATGATGAAGTGTCCCTCAGCAATGGAATAAGGGGGAAATATGGGAAAAACTTCTGACCTCTGTGATTTTAACTGATATAAAAATTTAGTGATGATTTTGCACTCATCTTTACTTCTAGAGTTTGCTTAATTCAAGAATGATCATGATTTCATCCATTAGCAGTTAGCTCAGTCAGTTGAGCATAGCACTAACAACGCTAAGGACACGGGTTCAATTCCTGTTCGGTCCCCATGCGTTGCCTGATCTAGTCAAGAGGTGGCGTCCCTGGTGGCAGGGAGGCTGGATTAAAATGATCTCTAAGGTCCCTTCCAGCCTGGGCCATTCTATGATTCTATGATTCAGAACCTCCAGAATTATGAGAATATGCTAGTATGTTCTTACAAACTTGACCATGGACTTGTTGGCATGGTCTCTAAAATACAGCGCCCCCAGGAACCATGGTAATCTGAAGAATTCTATATAATATCAGATACTGAGGATATTGATTCGCTGTTGAACTACAGAAGTATTTTGTCAAATGGAAGAAAATTATTTAAAAAAATAAGATACAGTCAACAGGGACAAACAAAAAATACTGTGCTTACTAATTGTGTTCATTTTCTGTCATAAAACTTAAAGAAAAAACATGGATTTCATAAGTCAGTTTGAGAAGTTCTGAAGGACGTCTTCAAGAATGATGAAAGGCTTAGGAAATATGACCTCCAAAGGTCCATGGAAACACCCAGGATTATTAGGCCTAAAGTTATATGTGATTTTCTTGTGTGGGGTCATGTGGTATGTAAAAAACAGAAACAAAGAAAAAATAATTGTTTCTGTGTGTCCATGGTATATAAGAGAAGTAATAACCTTAAATTCTGAAATGAATTGCTCTTATTAGACAACAGGACAGACCCTCTGACCAAAACAAAAATATATTGAGATATGGAATATTTTTTCTTAAATCTGCATTGCTGCATGGGTTTTTTTAGACCAGGTTAATAAAATATTTAATTTCACTAGCTGATCTGCTGCAGAGTAGATGGATGGATAAGAGACCTTCTGAAGGTCATTTCAACTCTGTTTCCCTATCTATAAAATTTAGTCTAAAACTGTTATATACTTTAAATTTATTCTACTCTTAAAGCTGTACTATTCTTAGTTAGATGGCATTATTATAAGCTGTTTGTGTAAACCTAAAACAATCAGTAGCCAAGGATGGAAGTCTGTTCATATGCAGACTGTGAAATAAATATTTACAGTTTGTTTCTTTTTTATGCCTTAGTATATGTTCATTGTGTTTGATTGGATGTGGTTAAACATACTTAAAAGCTGTTATTTAGTTTTATTTTACACAATTTTGCGTGATTGTTCATTGCCGTATTTTCATGCTGCATTAGTTCTTTGTGGTTTTTTGTATATTGGCAATGTCGTTCAGTTTTGTGGCTCATGTTTTAATGTTACTGCTTTAATTGTCATAAAAATCCAATAGTTCATGAATTGTCATTAATTGTCATAAAAATCCAAGAAGTCCTAAGTAGTAGCAGAAATAAATTTTAAAATGTATTTGGTAATTTTATTAGTGTCAAAAAGGAATAAATATTGTAAACAGAGTTTTCTGATATATCATAATTACACATGTATTCAACTGAGTTGACTAAAACTAGTTGTTTAATCAAGCATCTAATTATTTTGAAAAATTGCAGTTGGATGCTTCGTTCACACTGAGTTCCGGCTACTGATTTCTGCATCTTTAAGAAAGCCGTCAAGCATGAAGAAGCATAATAGCACACCAAATTTGGAGCTTGCAACTCTTGCTAGTGCAAATAGTATTTTCTTAGAGGAGAAAGACAATTTATTTGCATATTAATGCCGACATAATTTATAGCTGTAGAGAGGATGTCCAAGATGACATTTTCTAGGAAAACAGGACGTTTTTCCAGGAAGATACATTAGAAAGAGTCATATAGATCATGTTTGTCTCAACCCTGATGAATATGTGTGTTTGCTAGTTTCGTGTGAATCTTTTGTGACAACATTACAATTCATCAGCTACTACATGTCTGAATATGTCTTCTCAAATGTGAAGGCTTTCTTTGAAGTATTTACAGCAGTGAAGATTACGGGAGTTTTAGCATCTCTCTGGCTTAGACAGATTTCTTCTGAATAAGGTTCATTTCTTTTTAAGGGTGATGTCTACTGTAGAGGTGAGTAGCATTACCAGAAAGATACTTCCCCACCCTCAGCATAATGGGAGAAAATAGAACAGGAGTGAGACAGCTTGTGGGTCGAGATAAAGACAGGGTCACTTAGCAGGTACTGTGGCAGGCAGAATAGACTCGACGTGGGGAAATTAATTTTCTGCAAATTATTATAAATATTTAATTTCAGATCTTAAGAAACAAAAAACAACATGAGAAAAAAAGCGTTAAAACATTTAGGGTAAGCACACTACTCCTTTTCCCAAGCTCAACTTCATGTCAAACACTTCTCCCACCTTGTTATGGCCAGAGGCTACGCTTGGAGCCTTCAGTGAGGCAAGGACCAGCAGTGGTGGAGAGGTGGTGGTGTTTGCAGTGAGAATATAGCAATTCATTTTTTTGCTTCTCCTTTGCTCTTTTCTTCTGCTCAGGCATGAGTTTTTCACGGGCTCTGTCCCTTTGGAAATATCTGCTGTGTCATACAGCACCTCCCACCCCTCTGACCTTGGAGTTCTCTTGCTGCTTCCCTCTGACTGCCTCTTCCTATCCCCGTTCCCTCATTCTCTCCATCTCCCCTCATCCTCTCTGGAGTTTTTGATCGTTTTTTATGCACAGAGCCTATAAACTGCCTATAAACTCTGCCTTTTTTCCTGTCTCTCCTTATTCATAGTAGTTTCATGAAACTCTTGGGATCAGAAGAAGAAAAAAAGGGTGTGAGAGTTTCTGTATTCTGTGGGTCAGCACCTCTGGCCTGTATGGAGAGGGCTTTCTGCAGAGTTTTCTTAGGACACTGGTGCTGCAGTTTGGTACCTCTCACAAGTGGGAAAATGCAGAGATGGCAACCGTGAAGTTCATAGGCACGATAATAGTAAGACATTGATTAACTGGTAGTCTGTTTAATACCATAATCTTACTTTAAACTTAATAATCAGTGAAATACAACGTGATTTCCCACATGATGTGCTTGCAAAGTATCACACACTGCTCAGAATATTAAAACTCTTTCTTTATTACATTGATGTCAGGGGTCAGATTGTTCTGGAAATATTTGTCAGGTGGTACTGGCAAAATGGAAATTTTTGTCTGTAGTGCCTCAAATGATAATCTATGACAGAAGGCAGCTTCCACTGGTATCGAGAGGTATTTCATGTAATCATCTGACAATCAATGTGGGGTCTATTTAGAGTGACATTTCAGAAATTAATGGATATTTATGAAAAGTCATGAACAATCCTTATATGAATTACTTAGCTGTTGTAGGCATATCTACATAGAAAAGCAGATAAAGGTGATATAAAGACCTGAAATGGCAAACAAGATAAAAAAAGGAACAGGACGAAAAAAAAAAGGGCTAATAAAGCAATAAAAGATACATTTAATATTTTACTATCTGTCCAGACATCTATACCGCCTCTCTTAGGATATAAACTAGGATGATTAAGAACTCCCAAAAACGAGAAAATAACAATTAGATTTTTTGATAATTAAGGAGAAGTGTTTGTACAGTAGACTTTAAAATTTTTTAAGTCTCTTACAAATGACAAAAGATGTCAGCTATTGATGGGTCTTGTGAAACACCAGAGCTCATCAGGTGAGACTATGAGGCTGACATGATGTTTTTCCTTTAACTCAATGCAATAATAATTATACTCTTATTAAATACTGCTGAAAATTGTTCACGGTTTTCTACAAAAAGGGGAGACATCTTCAGAAAGTAAGGATCAGTAACTGCCATTGGCTATTCTAACTGTAAGAATGGGAAAATAGTCTGGAAAAATAAAAATTGGTCTGAGAGAATAGAAAACATGATAATCTGTAGGCTGTTCCAGGTAAAAAACAAATATTAACTGCACCTATTGGCTGCTTGAAGTGGTGGTGTCCTATGGCTTCTTATGTGTCTACGATACAGAAAAGAATTATAGTTTACACAAAATGAAGCCTCTCTGTGAGACCTTCCCATGCTACACATACTTTTCCCTTCCTAAACAGGTTGAATTTTCTGCATAAACTTTGTACAAGATCTTGAACTCTCACTGGGATGCCTGGCTGACTCCAGACCTTGTGACACAGGGTCCTCTTTGCAGTGAGACTCTTACTCTGTTGATCCCACTCTGGCCCAAACTTTCGGGACCAATTTGGTTTGTCCTCCCACATCTGGGATAGTTGGTTCCCCCTCTAGGGTGCTTTACTCCCTTCTGAAATATTTCTAATTTTCCTGATACAGCTATAATATGTCCATATAAGTAGTCTTTCATAAGTATATGAACATGAATGTTATATTGTTAAGTTTGCTTAGCTAATGGTGTTTCTAGTAACCTGAAATAGTATGTATTTATTTGGTTGTTGCTGTTAGTATTTTCTGCTGTTATGCTGATTGCTGCTATGCAATTAATTGTTACTATGCTATTGATTGCTGCTATTGATTGTTACTATAATCGATTGATGCCATACTATTGATACTGTATTACTGATTGTTCAAACTAATTTGTAACAGCTCAATATCTATATTTTTTTCTTTATTAATCATAGGTATCCTAGCTAGTAGTGATTTTTGTGATATTTGTAAATAAGTAGAGAAATTCAGAGGATAAAGCCTCCATGTCCTTGTCTATTTTGGAATCCTAAGAAGCGACAGTCACGATCTCTACACACCTGCAGACTGGGTAACCCTTTAGCTTGTGACAGCTTGGAGGATGGGGAGAGAGCAGTTTATTTCAACTTTAATAAGGCTATCGACTATTTCTTAGAACAGCTTGTCTCTGAAGATAAGCTGATTAAATACAAGCTAGATAAGTGGATAGCAAAGCAGACTAAAGTCTGGCTGAAGAGCTGGGCTCTAAGGGCTGCAGTCATCAGGACAAAGTCCTGCTGGAGGACGTCTGCTAGTGGTGTACCCCAGGAGCTGATAATAGGGCCAATACATCTTTGTTAATGGTCTGGACAGTGAGACAGAGCACACTTTGTGAATTTAGATATGATGTAAAACTGGGAGGAGTGGCCAATGGTTGTGCTGCCTTCCCTTCAGAGAGACCTTGACAGGCTAGAGAAGTGGGCTGGCAAGAACCCCAGAGACAAGCCACTTTAGAGTGAATTGATGAAAGGAGCCTCCCTTGTGATCTCTGAAGAAGTCTGTGGCTGAGAATGGAGGAACCCACATAGTTCAGGAGCTTGCGCCTGAAGTTACACTTTGTGAATGTGCACCTTTTAAGTGGCCAGATTGTAGAGCCCTAACATGTATAATCAATCTGACAGGAAGGATATTTTCTATCATATGACAACTGGTTCTCAAGAAGTGGAATACAGAGCTGAAATGACATGAGTTTCCTCGCCATTGTCAGCGTTTCACTCCTGAGTAGCGCTACCCGATGCTTGTCCAACCAATGTCCTGACAGCTTGTCAAAAGGCTCCTTGGAAATAGCTTTCACATGAATTACTGCATCAAACAAGCTGTCCTTACATTCAGGTTCAGGCTTGACAAATTTGTCAGTTTCTCCGATCTTTTCACAGTTCATAAAGTCAACATTTCTGTGAAGCAACCAATTCTGAGAGACCTGGAAGGAAACCCCTGGTGACTGCATCAAGTGTGACTAATTTACAAATACTGTAAGGTATTTTTAAATCTTCACAAAACAAAGGAGCTTGGACAGTAGCAGGAGGGCTTCATCACAAAATATCTAACCACATCTGAGAGTTTGCCATGCAGCAAAGATTTATTTCAAAAAATTCTCACTGGTCAAGGAAAACTCGATGCTTCCCTTGAGACAGATCTTAGAGTATGTATTATAAAAAATTATGAGGATATAGCCTTTAAGCAGAAAACCCCACTTATTTCACTGCCTGGATAAACAGCCTGAGTCGAATATTAGCATCCTTTTGAAGTTTTGTTTGCAAAGAAGTACGCCACTTAATGGCTTTTGGTACTTTTATTTTCCTATTGCGGAGAAGAGCAATGTATTAATCTGTTGAATATATATGGCAGTAAATCAAAAGGTAGATTAGCTCTTAATAGTTCTCTCTCATGCTTCCTTTTCACACGTGTGATTTGTGTTATTTTCGTGAAAATTATATTTGACATGTTTCAATAGATGCCACAATTTAAAAAAAGCAAAACCGTCTAAATTACTAAGGGAAAAGTGAGTGAAGAGGAAAAATAAAAATGCAGACATATAACACAATTCTGACTGCATGGAGTTTTAAGCTGGAATTAAGTTTCATTCACATCATTGTACTTTTTCAAATGGTATAGCTTATTCACAGCTTATTCACATGCAATAGCATGATATGATATAGAAATTTTGAGGGCTTCAATTATTTTACTGGGTTTTATACTGATTTAATCTCTTTCATGAAGTGGAGAGATTAGTTCAGCTTTTTGAAAACTTCATTGGCTTTTTCCAAATAACAGTAGCAGGCTCTGAAAAAAGACAAAGCAGATTTGTTGCTTAGCAGAGCAACATGGATGGTGTTGCTTCAGAGGACAAGAAATGGTCTTTCAGTGCTGGCCAAAACAGCAGGACTCTTTCACTTGTTGGCAAAAGTATGAGCTCAGGATTACTTGAATGTGTGGACAGAGATGTGTAACTGATATTCACAAAATCACAAAAGTCCTTGAAGGATTTAGGGCACAAACAGGACTAGAAATGTGACTTTCAATGTTTTATGCAATTCCTTCTGCCTCACACTCTCAGCACTAACCAGCATGCTTGACTCTCCTGTAGCAGTTATATATCAGAGAGCCCAGGGTAATAACAAAACCCTTTTGTTCTTGCTACATCCATGCAAACATTACTTGAGGTAATTTGATTTGTGCTACCACACCTGACATTTTCTCTGTCAGCAGAGAGAACTACCAAATTTGACAAATCGAACCACTGTTGCTCAAAACACTTTCTGGAAATCAATTTGACTGTTTCACCTGACAGGTTTGTAAATTCCCCAAACCTGATGCTCTGTCCTCAAGATAAAAAATGCTTCAAAATATGAGGATGGGTTTTGACTTTCTTTGGGTCCAAGACATTTGTCCTGGCCTGCGATTTGTGAAGTGGTTTGTTCACAGAGCCCTCAACAATTGCAGTTCTGGGCTCCTCACTGCAAGAAAGATCTTGAGGGGCTGGAGCGGGTCCAGAGGAGAGCAACGAGGCTGGGGAAGGGACTGGAGGGAAAGTCCTGTGAGGAGAGGCTGAGGGAGCTGGGGGTGTTTAGCCTGGAGAAGGTGAGGCTCAGGGGGGACCTCATCACTCTCCACAACTGCCTGAAGGGAGAGTGCAGTTGGATGGGGTCGGGCTCTTCTCCTGGGCAACCAGTGACAGGACGAGAGGGCATGGCCTGAAACTGCGTCAGGGGAGGTTTAGGTTGGATCTCAGGAAGCTCTTCCTCACGGAGAGGGTGCTCAGGCACTGGGATGCACTGCCCAGGGAAGTGGTGGAGTCAGCGTCCTTGGAGGTGTTTAAGGAGAGGCTGGATGTGGCACTTAGTGCCCTGGTCTGGCTGATGTGGTGGTGTTGGGTCATAGGCTGGACTTGATGATCTCAGAGGTCTTTTCCAGCCTCAACAATTCTGTGATTCTGTGATTTCTTGTGCCTTGAGACAGTGATCATGCTGAATTTGGCTATCAAGACCCATAGTATTCTCCTTTCTATTTTCTATTACCGGGAAGGAGTGTTTGATAGTCTCCTGCAATAACGCTCCACAGCTATGCACTCAAAATACCTTCTGTACAGTGGGCATGATGGAACAGGTCAACTGCAGATACCTGGTGTGGCTACATAGTTCAAAGCCATTTGGATTTGATCGCAGCTACATGGGAACAGTCTTACTTGTCTAGTCCAACTGTGCTCCTTGCTTTTTTTTTTTTTTTTGCTTATATTACACCAACAGAGTATATCTAAACAGGAGAAATTCCCCTTTGCTGTATGTTATGATAGCTTATACTTGTTGTGGAGCCTGTTAATAGCTACTGGTCGTCAGCCTTGTTGCTGTTCTCCTGAATGGTGGAAGAGTCAGCCGAACCAGCTTGAAAGTGCTTGGTGATCATGATACAGTGAGTTAGAGGATTTTCTTGAAGAATGACAGTCATAAACAATGTCAGAAAATATGTGACAAGTATTTGCCACTTCAGACATCTTGTGTTTCTTCTCCATGCTGTTTTCTGTGGGTTGTCTCAGTGAAAATGCAGCAGGTTCCCTTGCCAGGAGACTGTTAGCTGTAACTTGGGGCGGAGGATCAATGTATGGGATCAATAGTGAATAAGTAAACATAGAATTAGATTAGCACAATGTAAAGACACAATGTAAAATTGAATCAGTATGAATAGACATAGTGTTTAGGACTCTAACATACATAGGAAGCCACAGGAGCTGTTGTCACATTATATGTCTATTACAGCATTTACTTTTTATATGTTTATGTATATCTAAGATTTTATATATATATTTCCTGCAATCCTGACAGTGGACACCAACTACCAGCTCATGGCCCCCATGTGCTGCCTGATCTAGTTGAGAGGCGTCCCTGCCCATGACAGGGAGGTTGGATGAAATGATCTCTAAGGTCCGTTCTAGCCTAGGCCAGTCTATGATTCTATGATTATGCAATGTGTAGTGCTGGTTTTGAGTTTTGGAACGCAAGTGCCGATACTAGCAAGCTTTTAGCTTTTTAGCTAGAGTTTTTGGCATGATTTTTTCATGTGCCAAGAGTAACTTCCCCAGGTAATTCCTGGGCATGATGCTGGAGTTGGAAACTTCCAGTGAGGGCTGCCAACAGTTTGCATGCAATCACCCAGTTTCCCAGGATAATAGTGATTACTAATGTAGAAACAGCCTTTTGTGTGCCAGCTGGTTTCAAGACCCAGGAATACTCTCAGTAAATTAAATTCACTCGTAAAATTCTCAGGTGTCTCATCTTTCTTTTAGCTTCATTTTCACTTGATAAAACTCCCTCTAATCTCTTACATCCCAACGTTACTGGGACTGCACTCACAAAAAGTAGGTTGAGCCTTTCATACTTAGGAAACTGACTGAATGGTCAATTAAGAAAATAACTTAAGTTTTCTTTTATTTCTTCAAATTACCATGTGTTCTATCTCATACGTTAACTTTTCTTTGCAACTACCTAGGTCAAGGAATTTAATATTTACCCTCATGATTGACCAGAATCCATGCACTGAAGCTTTGAAAAAAAAGATTGCCAGTAGACTTTTGCGTAAATGCAATATGCAACAAAACATGATAAAATGCAAGAAGAGCATAAAATTAGCTGCAGACGTGCTTAAAGGCATCCGATAATTTATGTACTACATTATTTTAAATTCGCTGTTGTTATAGATGCATGCATTTAATATTACTGATATAAATAGTCATTGTGAAGTCAGGATATCTCACAGTGGCTGATATTAGGGACAAACATTGATAAACCGATAACATCGCATATAGGTAAAATAATACCTTTTTAAAAAAAAAAATCCCTGGTCGGAGCAGACTTAGTAAAAAATTCAGAAATTTTCATGATCACAAAATAAATAAAAATTCCCAAAGGTCAGCTCTCTTAAAAGGAACTAGTGATTTTGACTTCTCTCTTCCAAACTATATCCCCAGAATTTTACCTCAGGTTTTTAGAGTGTGATTTACGGGCTCTCATGCTGTAAAATTGTAATTTCCCTCAAGGGAAAACATTAGGATTTTATTAAGGAGCAAAGCTAAGTTATTACAAGCCCTTCCACCTAGCCTAGTGTTTGGGATTTGTTTTTTTTTTCTTTTTTGTAAGTGTACCGGATTTCTTATTGGAAAAGCAATCCATATCAGAGAGATATGTATCCGTCCCACAACATTCAAAGGCAAAGCTGGCAATTGAACTAGAAAAGCTGTCATTTCTCCATGGGATGTTTACTTTTTAAAAACTCTGTAGAGCTGTATTAGATAATACTCGGATACTAAGCTAAGACCAGTGAGTAATTATGTGAGCCCAATAGTTCTGGTGAGCTATGCTCAGAGCCGGATTTCTGTTTCTGTGATTCTAGAAAGCCAAGAGCCAGTTCAACTGTTCCTATGAGCTGGAGCAGCTTGAGGTTATCCAAATTTACACAGCAGATCCACCACTCCAGCACTCAAACTGTTTTTTCAATACTAAGGCCACTCAAGTGACCTTCTTTCACCATTAGTAGTACTGTTGTAGGCACAGTAGTATAAAGATAAGTGAAATGTAAGATAAATAGATAGTGGCAGTAGTCAGATAGTTGTAAAAACTGGCAGAGCTGGGGGAAGAGGATTGTTTTAAATGCTATTCCATTATTGGGCAAGTTTTAGCACATCTCTGCCATCGACTGGAGAAAAAATGGAGGAAGGGATAGAGAATGAAGCAAAACTGATAAACAGAAATATCTCACTATATAGCTTGAACTATCTTGAATTTTTGTCAGGTAGAGATTCCCTGCAATACTTCAGTGCTGTGTGGATGTTAAGGGAAGCTGTTAATTCTGATCAGAACCTTTATTTAGCTTATTTGATAAATGCCTTTGAGAGAGGCTCAGTGATATTTCTGAGAAAACTGCAGTGATCTGATGATCCATCCCTGCCCTGCAGGATGAGACCTTGTTTACTCATCAATTGTGTTATGGTCTTTCCTCTTCAATTCACAGATTCAGTGAATGCTATTGCGTCAGGAAAGAAGTGTGAAATATATGGTTTGTGTACTTTCTGCCTTCCCAGGAACCATCTGACATCATAATCTGGGCACTATGTTTTAAGGTACTGGGATCAATACTGAAAATGGGAGAAGTAATAAGCAGCTTTAATTCTTCCCATAAACTCAGAACACCATCGACCAAATAATAAATAAGCTCAGCCGTTATTCTGTTTTCTGGGATGCTACTTATCCACAAGGACCTATTTAATTATTTCTTTGGTTTTATGGATCTGTCTACAGTCATTTACTTTTCCTTCACAGTCAGTTACCCAAGGTAATTCTAACTCTAATGAGACTGGGATGTTTTGCTACAGGAATAGGAGGACAGCATAGAGGCCCTGCTGAGAGCATTTTCCTGTTCCTGAAAGTGAAAAACTCTTCTGTTGAGGTTCCCTTTGTGAAGTAGCCTAACAAGACACACTCGGGACCCCCACCCACTCTGTCCATGGCCAGGAGCCCCATTTCAGCTCAAGCCTGGCTCCCTAGTCTTTGCATCATCTGCCTCTCTACAGCCCCATCTACTGCCAGTGCCGAGTTGTTAATTAGACTTCCTCGAATGATAGTAGACGTGACATTACTTCAGCTTTGCACTGTGAGTGGGACACACTATGATGGCCATCCCTGCTGTGTTCACCTTGTTCAGACACGGTGGTCCTGTGCCTCACTGGTGAGCACATGTTGATGACGGTGCTGTGTGTAACCGCAGTTGTGGTTTGCCCTCCCTTGCTTCTCCTCAGCCATAGTTTTGGCAAGTGATGGGGATTAGTCCTGGGGACGTTTGTCAATTCAATGGCTGTTCCAGTTTTGCAAAGCTAAATTCAACAGGTTGTGTGGCCTACAGCACCCTGAATGTTCCACTCATATCCCTACAACATCTGTGTTCTTGGTGTACAGTTCAAACACATCATGACCACTGAGGACTAGAACACCGAGAAATTCCACTTCTGAAATTTCGTTTTAACATGGTAAACCTGGTGAATTCTGTTCCAATAGCCTATTATGCCTATGGTTAGAAAATTATTTATCTTAACCACCATATACCTCAAAAAAAAAGACATTTGTATCAAGTTAGCACCTACTATTATCTGTGAGAAATACTAAGCTAAAGTTTTGTGTACATTTGAAGACTTTGTCTGTACTAACAGTCATGTAATCTGTTAGTTTAAATGATCAACAGAGGGGAATGAAACAGAGTTTTCTGAATAATCTGCCCTGGATCTGAAGAAGCTTACTTTAAATGAAATAAATGCAAGGGTGAATGTTTATATGTATCCTTTAACCAGACTGTCTTTGTGCAAGAATTTCTTTAGTATGACAAACAAAAAATTTGCTCAGCGTAGGAGCTAGTGGTATCATCCTTCAACAGACCTATTTTTAAAAGATGAAATCAGATGGGCAAGGCTAATGGAAGGAGCAAGCAGATTTTAAAGTGGGTGTTATATTGCATTTCTTTGTTGAAAAGTGAGAACAAATATGTAAATTTTGCACATTGGCCTTTTTGCTTTGGTTATATTTTTGTGTTCCAGCCCTTTTGGTTTCAGTACTTTGACATCACTTTCATCTCAACATCATTCCTGTTTGTGGCTGGCTGAAATATCCTCCTTTGAGACAGTAAGTTCTAAAGTGAAGCAATGATCCTAGCCAGGCTGTATGAAAGAATGATTAATCATAACTAATAATTATATTTTGAGAGAAGTAGCTCTCCTCAGACAAGGGCTGGATATGTTGCATGGTACTAATGTTGTTCGATTGTTGCTCTGTTTCTTAATTACCTCTGGAAAAATAGGCAAATCTTTCTTGTTGTCAGGAAGCTCTCTCATCATAAGCGTATTGCACATAGGGGCCCACTTCACACAAAGCATGAGAATGCAAAATGAGCATTTTAAACACCATTCTTTAACCAATTTATTATGGTTTCTGCCTATTCCACTGCAAAATATTGCAGCTCCTTTTTGGAAACGTAGTAGCAATATGTAGAAAGAAAATATGTTAAAGCTTCCATCATCTAGCATATGAGGGCTAGCTAAAACTTCTAATGTTATTTAAATATATATTTTTATGACTTCATTGGATTTTATTATTGTATTTTAGAACATTACCAGTAATGCTGTCAGCCATTTTTATTTAAGTAAATAACACAGGTTTGGGGTTTTTATTTTGTTCTTGATTCTTTTCTGTGAGTTTCAGCAATCAGCCTAAAATTTGCAGTCTAGATTTTCAGAGGGATCATGTTAAGAGAAGGCTGTGTTGGATTATTGGGTCTTTTGTTACAAGAAATAGAAACTCTGACTGAAGCCTATAGCACTGAGTGAAAGTATCTCAACAAAAATAAATCACTGCAATCCATTTCTTTCTTCTTGGTTGTTGGAAAGGAGAGAACAAACAAAACAGATGCAGAAGAATTTCACAGTCTAGGGAGGCAGAAAGGATATTTGAACAAGGAGAATGCCTCAGCTTTGCCCTAATCCAATTAACCATTTCAGTTTCTGGAAACTGTTGTTCCATTCCCTATTTCCATTGTTCTTAAATATCCTTCCCAACCCATCTCATCCCAGTGCTATGAGCTAAAAGGATTAGATTTTTAATTTTTTTATTGTTTTACATTAGTGTCCTGGTTTCAGCTGAGATAGAGTTAATTTCCTTCCTAGTAGCTGGTACAGTGCATTGTGTGTTTTGGATCTACTTTGGGAATCGTAGAATCATAGAATGGCCTAAACTGGAAAGGACCTTAGAGATCATTTTAATCCAGCCTCCCTGCCACCAGGGACGCCACCTGTCGAGTAGATCAGGCAACACATGGGGACCTGATAACACTGGTATTTTAGTTGTTACTAAGTAGCTCTTGTCCTAAATTAAGGGGTTTTTTAATTTTCCTATGCTCTGCCAGCTGAAACCAAGACAGTCAGCGTAGTCTTTCCTTTAGTAATGTCTGAAGCTATTTTCTTTAATGAAAAGGTTTACTCAGAAAAGGAGAAATTTTGAAGATGACCATCATTTAAAATATTTCATCATTTACCAGTTATAATTGCCCAATTTGGGTACGTCAGTACAAGAGAAACATCAATAAACTGGAGAGAATACAGTGAAGGGCTACTAAGATGTTTATGGGCCTGGAACGTGTAACGTAGGAAGAGGGGCTGCAAAGCGAGATTTTTTTAGGCTAAGGGGATGTTTCCCTACTGAAATGGGATTAGAGATGATGAAGCTAGACTTCTTGGAGGTGCACACAAGAACATTCCCAGTGAGAGCAGTTAAGAACAGAAACAGGTTGCACAGACAGGCTGCAGAATCTCAACTGGTCAAGTCCTTGAGCAACCTGCTCCGACTTTGGAAGTTAGCTCCGTGCCAGGAAGCAGCATGAGTGGGCTGCTCTGCAGAAGTTGCTGTCTGATCATGCAGGGATGGGGTTAAGAAAGCCAAGACTGACCTGGAATCGAATCTGGCAAGGGGTACTGAGAACCAAAAGAAGGGATTATGCAAGTACATAAAGAGCAAAAGGAATGCTAGAGAAAATGTGGCCCCAGTGATGAATGGAGAAGAGGAACTGCTAACAAAGGGCACAGAAAAGACAAAGGTACTCAATGCCTTTTTTACTTCAGTCTTTACTTGTAAGACCAGGCTCTGGTGAGTCTCAAGCCCCTGATACCAAAGGAAAGTCTGAAGCAAGGAAGAATTACCCTTGAGGTAGGAGGACTATGTGAGGGAGGCCTTACACAAACAAATCCATGTGGCCTGATGGGTTGCAGCCACAAGTGCTGAGTCATTAGAAGCCCAAGGAGGTAAAGCATAAGAAGGTGATCAGGAGTAGTCAATATGGATTTATGAAATCATGCTTAGCCAACCTGATAGCGGTATAAAATGAAGTGACTCATATTCATGTAGGTACAGGATGAGGGACAATGGTTTTAAACTAGAGCAGGGTAGATTAAATGTTAGGAATAAGTGTGTGGGTGGTGAAATACTGGAACAGATTGCTCAGATACCTGGTTGACGCCCCATCCCTGGAGAGATCCAAGGTCAGGCTTTACGGATCTCTGAGCAAACTGATCTAGTTAAAGATGTCCTTGCTCACTGCAGGGGGCTTGGACTAGATGATCTTTAAAGGTCTCTTCCAGCCCAATGCATTCTATGTTTCTATGATTCTATGTTTCTATGATTCTATGACCAGTTTGTAGTTGAGGAGAGAACACTGGGTATTGTTTACCTTGACTTCAGTAAGGCTTTTGATACTGTCTTCCATAACATTTTCATAGATTAGATGATCAAATGTGGGTTACATAAATGGACAAAGAAGTGGATTAAAAACTAGCTGAACAGCCAGGACCTAAAGGTTGTGATCATTCACTCAAAGTCCATTTGGAAGAAAGTCACTATTGAGGTACCTCAGAGGATGATACTGGGGCCAATATTAATTAAACTCTTTATTCATTAGTTTTATGATGGGAGAGGGTTAGCAAGTTTGAATCTGACACCAAACTGGGAGGAATGGTTGAGACACCAGATGATTGTGCTGCTGTTCAGAAGGACCTGGACTGAGAGATTTCTTATAAAGTTCAACAAAAGGAAGTGCAAAGACCTGCATCTGAAGAGGAATAACCCCGTGTACAACAAGTTGACCAAGAGCCAGCAGTGCACTCCTGTAACAAAGAAAGCCAACAGCACCCAAGACTACATTCAGGAATAGTTCTGTCAGCATGATTAGGGAGGTGATCATTCCCCTGTACTTGGCTGTGGTGTGGCCGCACCTCGAGTTCTGTCAGCATGATTAGGGAGGTGATCATTCCCCTGTACTTGGCTGTGGTGTGGCCGCACCTCGAGTACTGTGTCCAGTTTTGGGCCCCTCACTACAGGAGGGACATTGAGGTGCTGGAGAGGGTACCTTGGCAGGCTACCAAGCTGGTAAAGGATTTGGAGCATGTGTTGTACAAGGAATGTCTGAGGGATCTGGGGCTGTTTAACCTGGAGAAGAGACTGAGGGGAGACCCTATCACTCCCTACAACTACCTGAAAGGAGGTTGTAGTGAGGCGAGGGTTGGTCTATTCTCTCTAGTGGTGAGTCATAGGACAAGGGGAAATGGCCGTAAGTTGCACAAGGAGAGGTTCAGGTTAGATATTAAAAAGAATTTCTTTACTGAGAGGATTGTCAGGCATCGGAACAGACTGCCCAGGTTGGTGGTTGAGTCATAATCCCTGGAGATGTTTAAGAGATGTTGTGCTGAGGGACATGGTTTAGTGGTGTTGATAGGGCTAGGACGAAGGTTGGACTTGATTATCGTGAAGGTCTCTTCCACCCAAAACTGTTCTATGATCCTATTAGTGGGCTGGCTTGGGCTAGCAGCCAGTTTTCTTGCTCCCATACATGCACACGATGAGACAGAGGAGAAAAATAGGAAGAAACAGAGTAAGAAAACTCATGAATCAAAATAAGGACAAGGAAATCACATATTATTGTCATGGACAAAATAGACTTGACTTTGGAAATTTCACTCAATTGAAAACATGTAATTACTGATCTAATATTGGGAATCAAAGAAGACAGACATTTAAATAATTGGAGAAAACACCTTTACTCCCCCTTTCCCATGCTCAGCTTCAGTCCAGACTACTCTCCTTCCCTTTTATGAGCCTCCACACCCCTCACATGCTTCATTGAGACAATCAGGCTTGCAGGAGGTTGGCATCACTACACATCGATTTCATCCTTCTGCTGTTTGTTCCTTACTTTTCTTTCCTCACTGCACCTTCCTTCTTAGTGGTTTCCTCTGCTCTGATATTGGTCCTCCACAGGCTGCAGTCCCTTTAGTGATGCGTCTGCTTTGGCATGGGTCCTTCACGGTCGATAGGCTCCTCATGATTTTATCTGCTTGATCATGAATTTTTCTAGGGGCCGCAGTCCCTCTGGAATGCTACTGCCATCATGGAGCACCTTCTACTGCTCTGACCTTGTTCATTTGTCTTGGTGTTTACTGCCCTTTCTTGAATATGTTGGCACAAAGGTGCCAACAGCTTCACTGATGGCCTCAGCTATGTCCTGTGGTGGGTCTGGTGTGGAGCTGGCTGGAACCAACAGCAAGTGACACAGAGGAGCCCCTTACCTCTTCCCACATTGACTTCCCATGCAGCCCTTTCTGCTCCCAAAATCTTATCTTTTATGTATAAACAATGTTTGTAAATAAGTGATGAGAAAGAACAAGGGACAGAGCCAGACTCCTCTCAGTGGTACCTACTGACGCAAGAAAAGGCAAATTTTGTGCAGATTTCCTCTTGCAAGCAAATTGTTCCCTTGCAGGCAGACGACACGGTTTCACGGAACCCAAATGAGAGGAGAAGAGCAGATCTATGACAGTAACCAGGTTCATTGAGTGATCACCAGAGAAGTCTGTGGTGACCAAAGATTTGAGGTCAAGATAGAAAGTCAAGCCAACAGGGCCAGGATCAACAGGATACAAGGCGTGTAAAACAGATACATTACAGCAAACCATAGATATATTATAGCACAAGGAAGGATGAAAAGCAAGAGCCTGAATTTAAATGTGGCTTGTGAGCCAACGTACATGGAGCATATGGTTAGAAAAGCCAGATGAGGCTTCTCTTTGCTCTTTTTCACAACTTATTTGTCTTCACAGAAGTCTGAACCAGGGTTTCACAGCTGTGCTATATCATAGCTGACTTTGACACAGGCAGCTGATCTATGGGCAAGGAGGTTACAGAGAATTGCAGTTACAGAGTGGTCAGGACAGTTAGAGCCTTCTGGTGCACATATATACCTGCTTGGAGGAAGTGATTCGACTAGCTGATGTTCAAAGGTCAACTCCAACCTGAGTTATGTTATGATTTCATGACTGATATGTCAAATCCTTCTTCAGATAATTAATTTTTGTTGAAGTACATTCATAGTCCTTATTGATGCCAGTTCAGTTGTTTGAAGATCAGAAGATGAAAAATACTTCACCATTTCTGAGTGGTAAATTCTCGTCAATTCTGAGAAGTGGAATCTGTGGTGTAGCAAATATGTCTCACAGACAACATACCTGAAAGTACTGAGGACCTGTATACCATTTGCTACTGGCTTCAATTCAAGATCAATTAGAGCTAAAGCATTTCCAACAGTGGCTTGATTGACCACTTAAAAACCTCTAGTGATGAAGACACCTGAGCTTACACTGGCAGTACTTCATCATCTTTACTGTTACGAAGTGTTCCCTTACTGTCTACCCTAAATTTGTCTTACTGTAACTGAAGCCCATTATTCCTATTCACTGAGAAATGGAATATGAATTTCTTCCTTTCTCTTCTCAATAGTATTTTATGTATTTAAAGAATGCAAGTATGTCTGGGTTTGGGTTTTGATTTTTTTTTGGGGTGGGGGGTATTTTAAATGAAAGCAAACCGATGTCCTTCAGACTTTTCACACATATACTGTGTTTCTGGATATTTTCATTATTTTCCTCTTATCTCTTTGCCTGGTGTGCATCTCTTGTTTGAAGCACAGTGCTCAAACTGGAACATCATGCTATGGCTGAATTATTTTCATGGCAGAGTGAACTGGGAGGTTAATTCAGATATTTTGGAAGTTATACTTCCATTTACTTAAAAAAGGGGTGCTAGAAATTGACAGTGAAGTAGCAGAAACTTATAAAAAATACATTCATGCTAATGAAATTGCAGAAAATCAGTCACTCAGCACGAACCAGTGTTCATGTGGTGAATGTGTGCTTCCTAAAATAGGGATGTTTTCGACTTCTTGCTTTCTTGCACACATATATGTGCACATGCCACTCATTTCTACTGTATTTGGAGTTAGAATTCATCACATTCTTTTTAGGTACATTTATAATGTAGATATCCACAGCATGTATCCCATTGCCATCAAAAGAAAACATAAGAATTATTCACCACCACTGATTATAAAATGAGTCTAAATTGCTAGCTTACGTATAGACAGTGAAGGAATTTACACATGGTTGGATGCATCCCATCTCCTATGCTTCTGATTATTTCCAGTGCACCAGTAACTAACAATAATACTTGTCCATAAAGGTCAAGGTAATCAATAAGCTTCTTTTCCCTAAAGGCAGTGTTTATTTGACTGTCAGGCCATTTAGTAGTCATGCTGCAATGCTGTTACTAGATGCTATTCTGAACAGCTTATGTAAGCTAGTGTTATTGCTGCTGTCCCAGACCTCTTTCTCACATCTACAATTCAAAATATTTTTATTTGTACTGATTACTAGTTTCTTATGGACACTGTAATATATTTCATGTACCCCGAAAGATGTAGATAAAGTTCTGTTTGCATCCATATATTGCACAACATCATTCAGTCCTCAGATTTCTCCATAAAATGTAAATAAACAATCCTTAGAAGATGAAACAGCGTTCTGCTTGAAATCCTTTTGCCCTGGCGTTAGAAATGTCTGGATAATTAGTCTAACAAGTCTTTGAGCTTAGATTAGTTATTTCATGCTTCTTTGTTGGACAAAAAGGTATGTTTTGAAGTGATAGACAGCTTTTCTGTTCACATTTCTGTCTCTAGCATTGCATTTCCAGAATGAAGAGGCTTTTAATTGATAACTTGCATCCTCTCACCCTTGGAAACCTTGTTGCTGGTTTGCCAGCTTGCTGCCTTTCTCAGTAGCTTTGTCAATACCCTTTCTACAAGTCTGTTAACCAACTGACTCTAAACAACACAAAGTCGGAAGGGTTAATGTTCTCTCCTGCATTCTTTAACAAGTACCCTACCATCTCGTACAACCAAAAGGCATAGAAACTGAACTGTAAAGCGTGGGCTGCCAATAAAATACTGTCACCTTATACTTGCTGTATAATCTTGCTCCTTGTAGGAGCCCAAGTTTCTAAAAAAGTCAGTGTGCACAGAGGGTTTTTTTCCAAACATAATATCATTTCTATCTTTTTAATTTAGTCCTCTTAAGTAACTACTGTATTTCATCATTTAACTCAGAAATTGGGTGCCTTAGGGCTTGACTTTATCATGCACTAATAAAATGAAGAGAAACAGACCTTTAAAAATAATTGCCAAAATAGAATCTGTCAGCAAGCATTAGACTCAGCTGTGGCACTGGCTTGAAAAGGTTATTCTGCTTTAGAATACATTAAACATTTATTAGCTTCACCTCAGGTAAACATACAGTTGTTTACGTATCTGCAAATTTATATAGACACACTTGTAAATGAATTTAGGAGGGAGCACCACATTCATAAATGTGTATCTTCCTTATCTATGGTTTGAAAAACAAATAATCAAAGTGTTCCATTAGCAATTGGCCAGGGGTAGAAAGGTAGGGTGTTGGGGAGCAGGAACCATTTCCTTAATCTGTCTAATAAAATGTGCTACTACTCATTTGATGTGTTTTGTCTTCCTTCTGCCTCAAGCTCTTCCTCTCCAAAAGCAGTGCAGATTGGTTGAGGGGAACAATGTATGCAAGTAAAATGAACTCTGGCTTTCTTCATACTTACCAGAAAGAGAAGATGACCTAAACTGGTAAGAACTGCCTCTGCTGTGATATAATAAGATTTCTGAAACTGAAGGTCTTAACAAACTCTGTTTTTAAAAACATGCTGAGGCCAAGTAACCTTCAGATTATTTTCTTTTGCACCTAGGACAGGTTTTTGGTGGAATGTGGACGTGTTGCTGGACCATGCAGCACAGTTATTAAGAAAGCTTATTCCCCAGAATTAGTCACTTAATTTGGTGTCAGCGTTTTGAACTTCAGAGTTCCTCAGGTCTGTGAACTTAGAATCCTACTTAAACAGAGAAGTAGCCCAGTTTGGGGAAACCAGTGCCTAGCTCATGGCCAGAGTCCCCAGATTAACCAGTGTGCATAGAGTCTCACAGAGTCTAGCAAATGAACAAAAAGTGAATGAGAAATCATTGAATGCTCAAATACAGTATAAGAAATCTGTGTTCCAGCCTGAGTCCTCAGGACTATTTCAATCTTTTGCATAATGTAAATGAATAAATAATCATAGGACTTTAGTTTAGTTTAGTTTAGCTTAGGCTTAGTTTAGCTTGGAGAAGAGGAGACCGAGGGATGGTCTTATCGATGCTTGTAAATATCTAAAGGGTGAGTGTTGGGAAGATGGGGCCGGACTCTTCTCAGTGGTGGCCAGTGACGGGACAAGGGGCAATGGACACAAGCTGGAAGACAGGAAGTTCAGCCTAAAGATAAGAAAATACTCCTTTACTGTAAGGTACATGTATCAAGGATAAGAGAGTCATTAGGAGCCATCAGCGTGGTTTTGTTAAGGGGAAGTCGTGTCCGACCAACCTGATAGCCTTTTATGAGGACATAACCAGGTGGATAGATGATCGCAGTGCATTGAATGTGGTTTATCTGGATTTCAGTAAAGCATTTGACACCGTCTCCCACAGCTGGAGGGCTGGGCGGGGGGGAATCTTATGAAGTTCAACAAGAGCAAGTATAGAGTTTTGCACTTGGGAAAGAACAACCCCATGTGCCAGTATAGGCTGGGGACTGACCTGCTGGAGAGCAGTATAGGGGAAAGGGACCTGGGGGTTCTGGTGGACAGCAGGATGCCCATGAGCCAGCAATGTGCCCTCGTGGCCAAGAAGGCCAATGGCATCCTGGGCTGTATTAGAAGGGGAGTAGCTAGTAGGTCAAGAGAGGTCCTCCTGCCCCTCTGCTCTGCCCGGATGAGGCCACATCTGGAATATTGTGTCCAGTTCTGAGCCCCTCAGCTCAAGAGAGACAGGGAACTGCTTGAGAGAGTTCAGCACAGAGCCACAGAGATGATGAAGGGAGTGGAACATCTCCCTTATGAGGAAAGGCTGGAGGAGCTGGGTCTCTTTAGCTTGGAGAAGAGGAGGCTGAGGGGTGACCTCATAAATGTTTATAAATATCTCATAATATCTTATAAATATGTCAAGGAGGATGGAGCCAGGCTCTTTTCAGCGACGTCCAATGACAGGACAAGGGGCAATGAGTACAAGCTGGAACATAGGAGGTTCCACATAAACATTAGAAAAAACTTTTTCACTGTGAGGGTGACAGAGCACTGGCACAGGCTGCTCAGGGAGGTTGTGGAGTCTCCTTCTCTGGAGACATTCAAAATCCACCTGGATATGTTCCTGTGAGACCTACTGTAGGTGATCTTGCTCTGGCAGGGGGGCTGGAATAGATCTTTTGAGGTCCCTTCCAACCCCCAACATTCTGTGATTCTGTGAGGGTGTCAGAGCACTGGAACAGGCTGCACAGAAAGGTTGTGTAGTCTCTGTCTCTGGACACTTTCAAAACAAAGATCTTGTGTGTTCTACTCTAGGCAATCCTCCTCTGGCAGGAGCATTGGACTAGAGGCCCCTTCCAGCCCCTAACATCCTGTGATTCAGTGAGCAGTATTTAAAGTTGATTCTGGACCTTGAAACATACTCCTCTATACTATTTTTCGGTGTTTGGCTCCGTTTTATCTGCTCTGTCGCTTTTCCCTATAACATTATTTACTTAGTGTTTCCTCAGCACTTTTATTTCTAGTTATCTTTAATAATAGATATCTTTCAGTAACTATGTTTTATAATTCTTGCCTGTCTGCTGCTTGTAAAATACAAGGTTTTTATATCCTTTGGCAGTAATTCAGATTCTTCTGTTTTGTTCCTTGCAACAGTGCACAGTCTTTCTGAGCTTTTTACTGCCCTTACCAAATTTTCCAAGTAGATTAGGTTTCATTCTGTCTATTCTATTATTGTGTTCCTAGTGCCTTCTTTCTGTAAATCCTACCATTTTCCTCCTCTTACAGTCCTTCTCTTTCGTTTGTCTTTGATTGCCTGATTTTCCTTTTCATTTTTAGAAAAATTGGATGTGGACACTACATGATTTTTTGCAACTTTCTTCAGTAATTTAGCAATTGAAAACATGCCTTACCTGTGTATTTTCCCAGCTGCTTACACAGATCTCATTAGTTGAGAGAATTGATCTTTAAATAAATTCTCTGAGTGCTAAGATAACCCCAGATTTTCATATGGTTGAACCACCTTTTCAGTTGCATTATCCTGTCCTTACTTCTCTAGGAAAAAACTCCTTGGCCTGCACTTCTTTTCTACAAATCCATTTAACCCTCCATGCACCCTTCCCATGGCATACTGGCAGTCATTCACTGCTGTGTAAAGGATAGTTAAGACACCTGTTGTAGTTACCTTTCCCATCAGCACCTTCATCTACAATGCATATCTTCTTTGGTCATGGCAAGCAACAAGTAATTTTAGAAACATTACAGTGACAGGCTGAAAAGATATTTCTAAATATGATGTTTCACTCACATACATATGCTTCTGCTAAGTGTCAGTATTCTTCCTGATCTTCTCCTATCCAGATTTCTTTTCCATCTCCAGCACTAAATTCTTTAGATTCTTGTGCTTTGTTCTCTTTTTACTTTACTTTTTCCATAGTTTTGTACAAGTGGTATTTAGGATTGACAAGCTGATCATCAGCTGTGATGCAAATGCAAGAGGTTTCATACAGGTTCTCAGGTTTCAAAATGTAGTTCCCCCTGTAAAATTCCTAGGCTTCAAGCTGGAAGAAGCCACCAATACCATCAGCTGTGACCAAACAAATCACCAGGAAACAGACTCAAAGTATTTTTTGTCTCCAAGGAACCAAGCCTAAGTTCTTGTTGTTACCGGCAGTCATTTCATTAAAGCACTTTAATACCTTTGTGGAATGTCCAAATTAATGTGAATAAAAATATTAATATTTTTCATCCATATCTGCATTTATATCTTCTAAGTAATGTGTTGTTCTTTCATTAAAAAAAATAAAGCTTATAGGAATTTCTTGAAACCAAATAAAAAGCTATATTTAATACATTTCTCTCTTTTAATGTTAAGGCAAATAGTGAAAATATCTCAACATTCTCCACAGGTCATAGCTTTAGCTTTACCTTTTCTTTAGGTTGTGTTACAATGATCAGTTTCTCTCTTTGTTGCAAAAGACTGGAGCACACATCACATTATACACGTACATGATCTGATACAGTGACAAAACCCTTTCATATTCAGATACCATGTCTATGGACTAAAACTTACACAGCATGTAAACACTGCAAAAAAATATGCTTCTGTCCTTTGAATTGTAATCTCTGTTAAACTCATTGGCGCCTGCATCACAAGGGTGCAAATAAACAATAAAAATACTTGTGCCACAGCATTATAATAAGTAAACTCTCGTTTGCTAAAGCAGTTGAAAACAGTGGCATTGTCCTAACTGCAGGACACTTAAACCATAAAAAAGACTTACAAAATGTGCTCAGCCTCCTCTGACCGCTGTAGAGGACTGCCACTGGGGCATCTTTCTGTTTTCTATTTGTTTGTAAATAAGTATGCCATATCCATCAAAACTATGTTAATACCTCTCATTCCTCAGCAGGTGTAAGTTGATGTTGATATCAATTTGTTCATGTGTTCATGTCAGTGGTATCCCTTTTAAAACTGTTGTGGATATGGCCTATGATAGGATTTTAAGTCAAACTCTGCAGTATTTTTGTTTGTTAATTTGCCCTACGCACATATAATAGAACAAATTAATGTTTTTGAAAGTGTACTTTGAGGAAAGCCTATTAGTATAAGCATTCACACTATGCTCTTAGGTGTGGTATGTCTGCTCCTTGCATAAGAAAATGAAAGAAAAAAGAAAGAACTAATTGAAGAAGCTTCTTTCAGCTTCAACCGTGGGCATGTGCAGTGTTGTCTGTCTTTATGCCATTTAGTTTGCTCCCACTATCTCAAGTCGACAGAAGGACATTTATTGTGTGTGATTTTTCGGTGAAAGGGAAGAATATATGAAGTACACTGAATGCCAGGTCTGTTCCATATAGTATTATACCCCTTTGTCATGCCTCAGAAAACTGAATGGAAATTGCACTTTTGAAGCTCAGAGCAGATACACTTTCAGAAGATGGAAGGCACCTCTTGACAGTGTGAGGCTTGAAATATGCATGATCATTCTTCTGATAGTCTTCAATCTTCTGGAATTAACTTAGTAAGTATTTTAGTTGTACAGCAGTGTAAAAGAGTGAGAAAAGATTTGCAGCCCTTGGTGTAGTCTCTCATAGCAGCAAGCCTTTTACACATAGCCACAGAAGGGGGCAATAACACTCTAACCAGTGTTTTTTTGCAGTTTCAGAACATTCAAGAACACAGCTTGTTTATAAAATCTCATCCCAAACATTTCAAAGCCTCGGTTCTTGGTACTGTCCTTCCTCATTGTTGCCATAGCCATGAGTCTCTGATACACTGAAATTCACACTGGGGATTACCAGATGTTTGATCATGAATCAACACAACTTGATCTTAACTGTCTGCTCTAACAACTCTAAATACTATATAGATCAGAGGCAGAAAGCAATACTTAACATATATTACCCAGTGAGTAAGAAATTATTCATAGCATGTGTCATCATCTTGTTGACTGGTACATTCATGCCAGTAACATGACAAACCTTTCACATTGCTTAGCTAAGAAGCAGGTTTGTGATGTGCTACTGTATCTGCCTTCCTTTTTGGCAGTGAATCTCATAGTGACAGTGCAAATGATTTGACAGAGCATCTGGCATAAAAATAGCATCACAATCTCTCTGGAATGGTTTTGGAAAACAGTGTCTGAGATAATTTCAAAAAATATTTTGGCTTACAAATAGCATCTTTAATCTTCCAGGATAAATATAAATATGCCTCAGATAGTGTTAGTCCCATTTAAGAGGCTATTCTGTGTAAAACTTAGTTACAGAAAATGTAAGAAGCTTGTTCTGTGTCTGGCAGTAAAAACAAAGTACCTTGAACTGCTGTTGCACATTGCTTTCATACAGAAATGCATGACCCTTGAAAAAGTTATCTCTGGATTTTCTTAACAGATAGAAATTACTCTGTGTTACTTGGAGGATTTTATGGCAGAATATATTAATTTTCTTTAATAGACAGTCAATAGATTTGTTTTATACTTTGTATTCCTACTTATGTGAACTAAAGGGGAAAATAAGAGATTAATTTTGCCTGGCTTACATTTCTGAAAGCAAGTATTATAGCTTTTTGTCCATAATGACTGCACGGAAAGAGGTACAAGAAGGCAATTAATGTCCACCTTTAAAAACAACGTGCGTCACCTACTCTCCTTCAAGAATCCAGATGTTTAGTAGAATTCCTCACTGTATAGGTTGCATTTTAAGAATCTAGAGCAGCAGATTTTTATAAATCTGTTATAGCCACAAACCAATGGCTTTTGTTGCTGGAGGACTGCGCACTTCCAAAATGGATGCTAGCATGAAAGCAAGTGACTTGATATTTCTTTGACAAGTAGTGAAAACTTTAAATTAAAAACATATTATTTGTTGATAACACAGATTTGTGCATGTGGATTTTGTGGATAACCATTTTCTATTAGCCTGGAAAATGGTATGAAGGTAACTTCATTGACACTTTAATAGGATATGTCTCACCTAACTTTAGTTATATGAAAATTACATGTTTAGCCTAAGGTAGTTGTCTGGATGGCTCTTTAGTCAGTGGAGATATTTTCAGATTGTGGGACATTATAGCCAGAAATAGATTTTTAATACAAAATGGGATTTATATCTGTCTGGGTGTGCTCATTTCTCTCTGCAGGTTAGATAACAATGACAAGCTCAAACTAGGCACATTGTTAAGTGAAATAAATCCTTCCACTAAACGAACAAAACCCATATTTGGTTAAACTAAAGAAGAGGATGAAATTTTAACTTAATTAGTTGACCTTCCAAAATTACTCTGAATGTATATGTTCCTGAGATATTTGTTCACCAAAACCTCTTTTTTAAATTATTTCATGAATATTTACTGACCACTGAAAATAAAATTCTGTCCTGTGCTAAACAGAAAGTAGGATCCCCAAATGACATAAACTGAAACTGCTGAAGGATGGAGAAGAGATGCAGAACTTCAGTACTAGCACACGCTGAGTGATGTGCTCCCATTACTATAGTCAGGTGATGGAACCCGATCCCATTAACCTCAAAGCAGGTAATGTTTTAGCTATTATTCCCACTTTGCACCAGAGGAGAAGAAAGCCGGTCAAAATATACCCTAAATGGTGTCAGTCAGTCCTTTCCCAGCGTGAAGCAAAAGCTGACAGTGGCAATGCTTTGAAACAGGAGAGAACTGAGAAGAAATCTTGGCTAATGATACATCGTTTTGTTTCAGGTCTCTGAATCCTTTCCATTGCAGACAGAAGGAAATAAGGAAGGAAGACTGAAGGATACTATTTTCTCTCCCTGATCCCTGTGTCTCCTGTGTACCAGACTTTTCATAGTGCAGTTTAACCTGGGGCCTGAAATTACCTGTCCTAGTTGTTAACCAGTCAGAAATTGCATTAGCTTTGTAGCTTTCCAACATCTCTCCAGATAAAGCAGGAAGCCACAGAATAATTGAGTTGACTACGTAGTCATGTATCTGCATGATACTGAGAAAATAGATTGAATATAACAGAGAATATGGTCTTTTATATCCACATCTGTTGCAATTTCCCTTAAACTGAAATACTTTAAAATGCATTTATAATACACACTTGGTCCTGTATGGGTTCTTTTACTCAAAATAGCAACATGGAGTAGGAATGGCTGATCGCACTCGTGATATACCATAGACCGTTAGGAGTTGTTACCTCATTCAGATAATAAGGGATATTTTTTATCCTATTAGAAATGTTATGTTCAGTCATGCAGTTGCCTTTATCTGAAAGTAAATTGACCTTGTCAGGTGGAGGAAAGAAGAAAACAAAGAGAGAGCAACAAAATATTTACACCCTGGTTAGCACCTCAAATCCAAAGGAAGAGTGCTCAGTGGCCCCTAGCTCCTTACTCTAACTCTTGTTATCCCACAGAGAAACAGTTCAAGTAAAGATTTATACTATCCTCCAAATCTGTATTTTGATTTATTATGAAAATTAAATAACTCAGCATTTAGACAGCTTTTCCTTAAAAAATCACTAAACCTAGGTTTGGCACCCGGGGTTTACTCATTACACTACAGGTCATGAAGCTGAGCCACATGGAGGCACTAATCCATCCACATGTGTAGAATCAGCTCTGCAATATTGCTCTAATTCTATCTGGGTTTTCTTCTGTTTTGAGAGGTTTTTTTATGTGTGGGGTTTTTTAGTTTTTGTTGTTTTTTTTTTTCTCTCAGTCGACCGTATTTTACAGACTCTTCTGCCTCTTCCGGATGTGTCAAAATCCAGACACTATGTAGTAATTGCTGTGATTATGACATTAAAAATAAAATTTTTGACTTCTCAGCTGCAGTGAGGTCAGCTCAGCAATCTCTAGTGGATGAAGGATACATAAAAGGTTTGAATAAAGTGTCATATTTATTCTATAAGTGTCAGAGGTTTTCCTCATAATTAAATCCACAGAGTATTCCTCTATAAAAAAAAATAAAATTTTTTTACTTACAGTTAATTTTATACATTTTTTGAACAAAAAGTAACATTGGTTGATTTCCTTTGATTGGCAGAGGACGAGCTTTAAAAGTAAAATGTGATGCTAATACCACTCCTTTCCTCCCCTTCCTGATCTTTTAAGTGAATTTCTTGATCCTCATTATAGCACTACCCCACATGGATGATGATGTTTGCACATAATAATGACTTGTAAGTAGTACTGTAGATAAATCTTGAAATAGAAAGAAAAGCTCTGAATGAAAACTCTACTAGAAAGGCAAGATAACATAGGTGATGATTTTGCTGCTATTTGAAACTAATGTATTTAAGCAGATAGGCTGAATAATTAAAATTATAGGACAGAAAATGTAGAACATGGTATCATAAAATGGTTTGGGTTTGAAGGTAATTTAAAAATCATCTAGTTCCAAACCCCCTGCCATGGGCAGGGACACCTTCAGCTAGACCAGGTTGCTCAAATCCCCAACCAGCCTGGCCTTGAACAATTCCAAGGAGGAGGCTTCCACAACTTCTCAGGGCAACCTGTTCCTATGTCTCACCACCATCACAGAAAAGAATTTCTTCCTAATATCTAAGTGAAATCTATCATCTTTCCGTTTGTCCTATCACTACACTCCCAGGTAAAGAGTCTCTCCTCATCTTTGCTGTAGGTCCCTTTTAAATACTCGAAAGCCACTGTAAGGTCTTTCCAAAGCCTTCTCCAGGCTGAACAAGCCTCTCAACCTGTTCTCATGTAAAAGGTACTCCACCCCTCTGACTGTCTTTGTGGCCCTCCTCTGGACCCGCTCCAACAGGTCCGTGTCATTCTTGGGACCTCAGAGCTGGACGCAATGCTCCAGGTGGAGTTTCACCAGAACGGTGTAGAGGGGGAGAATCACCTCCCTGGACCTGCTGGCCACACTTGTGATGCAGCCAAGGATACAATTGGCTTTCTGACTTACGAGTTCACATTGCTGGCTCATATTCAGTTTTTCATCCACCAGCATGCCCAAATCCTTCTCTGCAGGGCTGCTCTCATCCACTCATCACCCAGCCTCTGATTGTGCTTGGGATTGTCCTGACCCAGGTACAAGACCTTGCACTTGGCTTTGTTGAACTTCATAAAGTTTGCATGCACCCACCTCTCAAGCCTCTCAAGGTTTCTCTGGATGGCATCCCTTCCCTCCAGGGTGTTGACTGCACCATACAGCTTAGTTTCATCAGTGAACTTAAATAACTCAATGCCACTGTCCATGTTGTCAACAAAGATGCTAAACAGCCAGTAGCCACCCCTGAGGAACAACCACTCATCATTGGACTCTAACCGGACATCGAGCCATTGACTGCAATTCTTTGAGTGCAACCACCCAGACAATTCCTTATCCATCAACATGGTCCATCTATCAAATGTCTTTGCAGTTGAGAGACAAGGATGCCATGTGAGACAGTTTCAAGTGCTTTGCACAAGTCCATGAATACCACATAAATGAGATTTTTACCAAAGAAAGAACTTATTTCTTCAGTTTGAAATAATGCCAAAAGTGAATAAACAGAGGAAAGAGCTTCAAAAAAGGTCAGAACTGAGAGCAGTGTTGCTGGAAGTGATCCAGGCTCTGGCCTGCACCTTTCTTCTTTTTAGCCATTTTTTTTTTTTTATACAACAACTATACAATAATTTTCTTCCTACTTCAGTTTTCATAGTAAATAAAACCAGACGGAATTCCGTGAAATAATAAGAGCATAAGAACATAACAGATCAGAGGGAGAGTTCAGGCTGCCTTCTTGTAGGACTCTTGTCATGGACTTCAGCAGGCACTGTAGCTGGCCTAACTTGACTGAAGATGAGAGCGTTTTCTTGAACATTTTCAGAGAAACATTAAGTGTATCTCTACTAAAGAGAGATGCTCTGTTCAGCGATTACATTGTGTCCTATTGCATGTTGGAATTTAATGGCAATGCACTTACTCTTTGATGTCAAAGTCAGTGGAGTTATTTTGAGGGTTCCTCCTGGGTAGCAGAGCACCATTTGACCCCTTGCTGTCATTCTTCTTCTGGCTGTCAGTTCGCCCAGCAGCACGCCGCGCGGGTCGCAAATGGAGTCTGGCTAATAACTGTCCTAACAAGTTAATCAGTGGATGGCAGTGTGGAAATGCGTTTTCTCTGTCTTGTTTTATATTGCAATGGGGGGGGAAAAAAAAAAAGGAAAAAGAAAAAAAAAGGCATGTACTGTTTGTATTACCGAAATGACAGGCATGGAATGGAACTGTGTAAGCAACCATGATTCTGTGATTTTCTTCTAGTTATTAGAATTGAAATATATCTATGTCTATATATATACGCACATATATTGCATACTAGGGAGACTCAGAAAGGACTTAGAGAAAGGTCAGTGTAATTCAATTCTAGCAAGTAAAATTTAAGAAAAAAACAGGAGTGAACAAACATACACATACACACTGCTGAATGTCCTCCTCTTCTGCAGAGGGCTTTGTTCATGCACTATGTAGTCTGACCTCTATATTTCTTCTTCCCTCAGCAAATCCACCCTTGATAAGGCACACACAGTGAAATATACGGAAAGATGATCAGCTTAATAATTTATTATGTTTACAGAAATCCATGTGATTTCTGTGTTAGCTGTGCTAAGCCCTTACCAACTGATTATATTTAAAAAAATAAATAAGGGAGAGTGGTGAGGAGATCACAAGTGTTGTTTTCCAGGGCTCAGTACTAGGGCCAGTCCTGTTTAGCATCTTTAAAAAAGATCTAGATGAGAGGATTGAGTTTGCAGACTACACCACGTTGATGGAAGTGCTGATCTGCTTGAGTGTAGAGAGGCTCTGCAGAGGGATCTAGACAGACTTGATCAATGGGCCAAGGCCAGTTGTAGGATGTTCAATAAGGCCAAATGTCGGGTCCTGCACTTCAGCCACAACAACCCCCAGCAGTGCTACAGGCTTGGGGGGGAGTGGGTGGGGGCGCGCGAGGAGTGGCTGGCGAGCTGCTCAGCAGAGAGGGGCCTGGGGGTGTGGATGGACAGCCGGCTGAGCAGGAGCCAGCAGTGTGCCCAGGTGGCCAAGAAGGCCAACAGCATCCTGGCCTGGATCAGGAACGGTGTGGCCAGCAAGACCATGGAAGTGATTGCCCTCAGGTACTCAGCACTGGTGAGGCCACATCTCGAGTACTGTGGACAGTTGCTGCATCTTTTTTCTACTAGTTCACTAGTCTTAAGCAGAACAAATAAATTTTTCTTAGTGAAGCTATTTTGCCTTGAAAGAAGATAGTTTGATAAAAGTGGAGCTTTTGTAAAAAGTGATTTTTTTTAATGTATCTGTCTAATGATATAATTTAGTCGGTATATCATTCCTGTTCACAGCATTCATTTTAATGTTTTTGGAAGCACTTCCTTTGATTTGAGCGGCTGAGATTTCCAGCTCAGCACAATTACAGACTTCATTTCTGAGACTTCTCTCTCACCACAGTCCCTTGGCTTATTTCCGGCAAAATGGAAGGATTCTCTGAAAAATGATACCAACTGGGTAGGAAAGCCACTGAGACACAAAAGCTAGTTGCAAAATGACCTGACCATACCAAAAAGAGAAGTTGTATGAAATGCACTGCCAAAAATTATGAACAAGTTAATTCTTGAGCAAGAAAGTAAGAATCCCTGTTGCCTGAGAGGTGCCTGATGCATGGGCCTGGGACTGCTTCTTGCTGCCCCCCTCCCAACTTGCCCTGCTCCTGGCTGGAGGCAGACAGGGCAGGACCCCACAGGCAGAGCCTGTCCTGCCACCAACCGAACCTGCCCTGTCCAGCCCAGGGACAGCAGATCAGAATACTGACATTATAAAATCCCATCAGTTCTATATTTTTGTCTGTTTGGGTTTTTTTAAACAAAACAAAAAGCTTATTATTCATTGTTATGATGCACTAAAGTGACGTGAAGGAGCTTGACGTGCCACTGGGCGTGTTGCTCAACAAACTGCAGGAATCTCTGATAGTGAAAAGTAGGAGGATGCGAGGAGGGAGTCAGAAAATACAATGAGATTCAACAAGAATAACCCAGTCCAAGGATAAGTATAGAGGAAACAGCATTTTGTAGTCTAGGAAAGAGAAGGCTTAAGAAGAACATGATCACATTCTATAAACACTATCAAGGTAACAATAAAAGTGAATGAAGGGAATTACACTGTCTCAGAAGATGGCATGACAAAGAAGTGATAGCCTAAAGATAGGAAAGGAAAAGCTTAAGTTAGACATTAAGAAGAAGTTTTTAACAGCTAGAGCAATTGGACAGTGTGGGAAATCACTGGGGGTGGCAGTCAAGTCACCAACACCATGAGATGTGTTTGAGAAAAAAGATTGTTTTTCATGCTTCTACTAAAGAAGTGCAGCAGAAAGTGAGGTAACAGTCCAGAAAATGAATTCACTATTTTGTACCTGAGTTTGTGAGATCATGATTTTTTATAGATATGGCTATGTATATTTAGAAGAACTATACATGGACATTGATTTTGAAAAAGAAGTATCCTCTTTTTACATCCTATTGATTGAAGCCAACTTTCATTTAGGACAAAGAATCTGATTTTATTTTTTAAAAGATACTTTTGGTCAAAAATATCTTTATATTAAAATTTCTGTATCTAAATTTTTGGAGATAAATAACCAATTTCTTTAATAAGATGTAGACTGTGCTGTTAAATAGGATCAGATGACAGATGTGCTAATAAATGCTCGCATTCTGTTTCATCCGGAGTGAGACAATAAAATACAGATTGTAATCATATAGAGTAAGCCACAGAACTGCAAGTCATGGGAACAAACTGATTTTTTAATAAAGAAAAGTTGATGACTGGTCATGATTCTGGAGATACATAAAATAAATCTTCTGTTGGTGGAAATGGAAAAACATACAGCAAAACTGTGTATGCTTCTGAGGAGTAGCAGCTGAGAACTTGTTGTATTATAAAAAAAATATACTGGAAAAATCTTCTACAGAGCAGCTCAAGATTCCCAGAAAGTGGTGGTGTCTGTAGCTCTTAGAATGCCAATACCACCCAAATTACACCTTGATGTTCTACCTGCTTTCCAAGCAGGGAGTTCTAGGGATACACAGCATTATTTTCTTTTGATGACAATATACCTGATTCTTATAGACCCCAGGGAGCCCTGAGCAACCAGTTTCTCCAGGAGAACGTGTTAGTAAACAGTGTCAATGGCTTTATTAATCCACAGCCTTTCCCTCATCCACTAAGTGCATGACCTTGTTGCAGAAGATCAGGTTAGTCAAGCAGGACCTGCCTTTCATAAACCCATGCTGACTGGGCCTGATCCCCTGGTTGTCCTGTATGTGTCTCCTTATGGCACTCAAGGCAATCTGCTCCATTAACCTTCCCCGCCACCTAGGTCAGACTGACAAGCCACTAGTTCCCCAGATCCTCCTTCTAGCCCTCTTTGTAGATGGGTGTCAGATTGCTAACCTCAACTGGGACCTCCCCAATTAGACAGGACTGCTGACAGATAATAGAGAGTGGCTTGATGAGCACTTCCACGAGCTCCCTCAGTACTCTTGAGTGCATCTCATTCAACCCCATCGACTTGTGTGTGGCTAAGCAGAGCAGCAGTTTGCTGATCACTTCCCCTTGGACTATGGGGACTTCATTCTCCTCCCTGTCCCTGTCTTCCAGCTCGGGGGGCTGGGTACCTGGAGAACAACTGGTCTTACTACTCAAGACTGAAGCAAAGAAGGTGTTAAGTACCTTGGCTTTTTCCTGATCCTTGGTCACTATGATTTCCTCCATATCCAGTAAAGAATGGAGATTCTCCTTAAATCTCCTTTTATTATGGTTTGTTGGATTTTTATTGCCTTTTATGGCAGTGTCCAAATTAAGTTCTATTTGGGCTTTGGCCCTTCTGATTTTCTCTCTACATAACCTCATGACATCTTTGTAGTCTTCCTGAGTGACCTGTCCCTTTTTTCTAAGACTGTAAACTCTCCCTTTTTTTTTTTAGTTACAGTGAAAGCTCTCTTTTCAGAAGGACTTCATACTGAATACAAGTTTTCTGTCAAAGACCTATTTTGATCTTGGTAACAGACTGATATTTTGAGGAGGTGAATTTGTGCTCTGAGAATGACTGAATGCTCTGTATGGAAGATAATGGTTCTGGAGTGTTAGGATGTGTTTGGAGTTGGCCTGATGTATTTTTCTATGATGGTTGAATTGACTGATGTAGATGTAAGAAAAATAAATTACAAATGTAATGATAACTTTTTTCTTTTGCGACTCTATTCAGAGGCAATGTACTACAGGACTTTTAAACTGAAGATAGTATTAGGAGCACCGTGTTATGATTCTTGGGATGACTGAAAGGTTTTGGTTATTTTTTAAAAAAAATCTATGGTCTCAGAGAGCTTTTCAAGCAGTAATTAGGTATCACAAATCCATGGAGATATAGGTAAATAGGATTTATTCACCCGCCACAGGAATACAACCATATTCAGACTGGCATATAGCAGCTAAGCACAGACAGTAGAGTGACGTGCAATTTTGCTCTGAATTAATATGAAAGCAGCAGTCACCAGGGGTACTACACAGCATGAAAACTGAAATCAGACTATGAAATGAGTAATGGCATCTATGTTTGAAACATTTAGATAGATGGACTGTAAGCACCACTAGATTCCCGTTAACTGCAAATCAGTAAAACCCCTTTCCTATTCCAGTTCAAATACATTACCCTTTCCTCTCCCAGTTTTCTTTTTATCTCATGTGCTTGTTTTTTTAGTTTTGGGAATAAATAATGTGTGTTGAATACAAGCCGTATTTCTCCAATATTCAGCCTTTCTGGAATTCTGTCATTTAATGTTGACCCTAATTAACTTGTGACATTTTAAAGAATCACCATACAATCTGGTAAGCATGCAATATCAAACAATAAATCTAGCAGAAGGGCTCAGAGCAGATGCTGCTTAAAAACTACTCCTGAGACCAATAGACACGATTAGTGCCCTGCAATGGAATTATAAATGAGTGAAGGAAGATCATTGCAAGATTTGGTGCACAAGTGAGTGAAGATTGGAAGCATTTTATATTAAGAGATGTTTGGCAATGGCTAGATGAAAATATTAAACCTGAGTAGGCTGAGATATTATTGAATCATCTGGGAATGACAAGGGGGCACCAGAGACACTTGGAACGGAAGGGTATATGCTATCTATCAGTGTACCTGCGGGTGAGGAGGCTATTTATAGAAAATAATTTAGAGGAAGAACCTAGTCCTTTTACTTTTTCATGCACTAAAAATATAGAAAATCACAAGCCAGGTTCAGACACTGGTGGGGTGGGCTGGTTTCAGTAGAAGTCAGCCTGTGAGTCCCAGAAGGGAAGGAGGTGCTACAAAGAAGGACACTGCCCATATTGCCAGAAAAAAACCCAACTTGCTCAGAGGTTCTGAGGATATGTCATACTGATAGGGAGGCCACCCTAGCAGAGGGTCAAAGATGCCCTAATGCAACACATCTCTCAAGCATCCTCTGCTTCTCAGGGCTAGAACTGAAAGCTACTATCAGTCCAGAGGTGTTGCAAGAAGGGCACTGGATCTTGCTTCTCCCAAAGCGTAGATCCTGTGTTGTAGTTTGCAGGGTGAATAGGTTATAATGTTTTCACTGGGGCAAAGTGCCTCATCTTGTTTTCATAGAGAGGCAGACCATGTATCAGTCAATAGTCTGATCCCCCTCTGACTATGTCTCAAGACCTGCGTGATGCTTGCAGACTCTGGGAAGGAGGCTCTGGGCATAATAGAAAGATTTGAAACAAGTATACTAATACTTGCACAGACTTCAGTGTATATATATTTTTCATGATTATTTCAAGAATATAACTTTATTCAAAGTAAAAAACTAAAACACTAGCAGAGATTATAAAGGATACTTAAAGGAAGGGGGGATCATCAAAGTTGCTAGATATTACTTCTGGTTAGATAGATGACAAATACCTTTGCTGCCTTTATTCCATCATCCTTGTATCGAAAGGGGTTTATCTGAGAAATAGTTGCTTGTGTTGAGTTCAATTATCAGGAGGATATTGGTGTAAAATAGCCTTCTCAAATGGGTAGTAGTAATCTAAGGAGGAAAAAGTGAAGGAACTGAAGCCAGCAGGTCTAAGCCTACTCTTAACTCACAAAGCTAATGAGAACTTAATTTAACGTTAACATAGGCCAACATAGAGAAGACAATAGTGGTCTTTTCTTTGACTAGTAACAGCCATGATGCATTTTTTTTGATCAGACACTGAACGAGGCTGTGCTACTTTTAATAGAGTATTGTATTTGAAAGTCTGATGGTGAAGAAAAAAAAACAACTTATATGGTTCCCTAAATTTGGGTTTAATACAACATGAAAATGTATTATAACTTTGCCCTCAGTTCTACAATGAAATATGCAATAGTTTCACTGCAGGATTAACAACGTCCGTTATGGACTCTTTTACTTTAATGAAATCTTTTTCCAACACATTCAATCACTAACCTGGCTCAGCTCAAATATTTGCCATGTAGTATGTTATACTTACTGTAAATTTGCTTCTTCTTGTGTCTGACGGAGCTGCAAAGTGTCTTAAAAAATTACATAAATTGGTTTTAATTTCACCTATAGTCAAACCATCTGAGTGTTCTGTACTGGTACAGAGGAATGATAGTTCAGCTTCCTGTATCACCTCATGGTGCCTAGGTGCCCTATGCTGCTCAGCTGTGTTCAGCGTATATGACAGTACACAGACATGTGTTCATCCTGATGGGAGCCAGTACACTCCCGGGGCTTGATAGTGACTTTTCTACTGTGGCCACCATAGTCACAAACCAGATATAATGCATGCAGAGATGTCTGAGCAAAAATAGCATCGATACACTGTAGCACACTTTTACCTTTTTTGACCTGCATTGTGATTGAGATTTCTGAATGAAAATGTAAACTATGAATGGAAACAGCACCTGAGGTTTTGCAAAGACGGTAACACTACGTAAAACAAAATAGTAGCATGGGGATCAGTGCTAGTGCCCTTATCTCACTCTAATATTGTAGTTTCTTACCAATAAAACCCCCCTCTTGTCATGGAGACAAGAGTGAGTACAGAAAGTAAGTCCCCGTCTCTTCTCTGCTGCATAGCTTTACTACTACAGCAGTGACAGAAGTTAACTCTATATTGCTGGCCAGAGTTAGCAAAGCATCTCTGTCTAAATTAACTCATATTCTAGTGCTGTATATTACTCATCACACTTAATAAGGAGGACATTCATTACTGATCTTTCAGTGGACTCATCCATAAAAAAAAAGTAATCCTGGGACTTCCTTTTAGTAGTTACAATGTGTGATGGCAAAGTCAACTCTAACTAGACTGCTGTTAAGAAAAAATAAAATTCATGTAAGGAACATCCTGGCATTTCAGTGTTCCTGAGTATAATATTACACGAGACCTTAGAAGGTAGCACAAGGCTCCACATCACACTTTATTTCCTTCAGAAACCCGCATAATGTTCCTTTATAGCTCAGGCTCTGTAGTTTACTGTCGGTGGTTGTGATTATTCTCCTCTTTTGATCTTTTTTCTTTTTTATTCTCTTAACTTTCTGCACTTTTGAGTGATGAGTATGGATATGCATGGCACAAAGCCCAGCTTAGTCCCATACAGAAGGACATGAGTAGCTCTCTATGAGTAAAAATAGATTAGATTACCACAAACAAAGCAGAAAATGCCTGTGTGGTTTTAGAGGTAATCGTATTGTCAGCAGTAGAGGAGAGTGAATAAATGGAAGACATCCATGCTTAAGAGAAGCTTGGGATCCCTGTAATTATATTTTTCCTTTCCTGCAAAGCTCTGGTCTCAGCACTGAGAGCTGATTATGTACTTGCCTCTTGGGCCATGATCCCTCATCCCTGAGATGAGAGTAACGACTGTGTTCCTAATGGGTGTTGCCTGGGTTTTGAAAGTGGCTGCAGTTTCCTTTAAATTATTTGGTGTTCAAAGCTCTGTAAAGATCTGTCAAGGCTGTGCAAGACAGCTGCAGATCTGTCTTCTGCTGAGTTTATTTTACAAATCTAGGGTAAAGTTTCTCCTTTTAACAAAATGCCAGTGCTTTGTTTATTGACTGTATCTCTAATGTGAACATTTATTTGTTTATTTATTGTATTTAGATTTCTTTGAGGAATGTGCCATTGTCAAAAATATTAGAGGTCTGAGGGGTGGCCCTGAGGTCCTGCTAGCCAGAGGACACAGGATGATGCTACAGCTGGCCAGCTTGTTGATAGGGTACAATTTAACTTCTTCAGTTTGGTTTCTTTATTTTCTGGCATGGAATTCCTCTGTGCGAATGTTTTTTTGTCTCCTTGCCAAATTCGTGGCCAGTTACAATTACACATTTACTGACAAATTAATACTTTCTCTTGGCTTTAGCCTTATGTTTATTTTGTTCAGCTATGCAATATTTTACTTGCAGCATCTGTGTATTTCTAATCAGTTTATCTTTGGTATACAGCCCCTCTCTCTGAGGGATGGGAAGAGGGTGGAAATCTAAAATGAGTTAAATTATATTATAAATATATATATTTTAATATATGTAATGAACTGTAGGGTTAATCCTTTATAAGGCTTTCCCATTTAGTAAAAATTATAACCTTTCCATCCTCAATCCCCCTTTCTCACTAAGCTTTGTTAATTTTTTTTCACGTGATTTGCATGTCTTTAGAACACGTCTTAGAACACTACAGTAACACAGTCTTGGCTATTCCTTACAATTATTTTTCTCCCTAAATTTATTCTCTTTTTTATTTTCTAGGTTCTAGTGGTTTCCTCTGCAGGTCCTAGGTGGGAAGGTACATCAAAGGTACTATTATTTCATCACCTTCAGTATGTAATTGCTTGATACACTGTAAAATAAGTCCCTGAAGCTTCTATGATTAATTTGTCCTTATTATGCTGCTTCAGTAATACAAATGAAATAATATGGAAAAGAGATGCTCAATTTCAGTAGGTGGCCCTGTTATATTGTTTCTGAAGCGTGCAGGAGAGTATGTATGATTCCAGACATGCATAGAGGTGGTGCTCTTTAAGGCCCATGCAGGACCATGGTTTATTTTTCTTTTTGGCCTGGATGATATTCTCAGAGCAGATTTTATATGTTGTACAAAGGACTTCCACCTACTGCACAAATTATTTCCTGTACAGTTTTACCGTCCTTTTTACCATTTCCTTGTCTCCTGTAGCTTTACTCCTGAATGTTGAGAGTTCTGAACATCCTCTTTGTAGCACCTTGGAAAAGGAGGTGGGACATGATGGCAGAAAACTTCAGAGAAGTAGTGTAAAACACAGGCAAATCAGTCCCTCTCTAGGATTTCATACTGATGTAATCAAAGATACAGAAATCAAAAGTTGTTTATGACTGTAAGAAACCATAGAACTGCAGCTCTACAAAACAGTTTCTTAAACTCTTGAATTTTAATCCTTCATGCCACATTTTTTTCCATCTTCAGAGGACAATTGCATACGGGCTTTTAAGATTGAGTACATTACGTACAGCAGGCTTGTGAAAGTACTTGTAAAGTCATAGAGTGATTGTTTGCCACTTCATTTGTGTTATTTTAATTTCTGATTCCTTGTTGATCATATCTATCCTGGCACAGCATCAGCTCCATGAAGAGGAATCAGTTGCAGTAATAGACTAAACAACTATATTATGGGAAAATGTGGAGAATAGACCTTTCCACAGTAATTTTCCAATTTAGAAGTAAAGATGATTTAGAACTGTCATTAGGTGTTAAGACACAGCACAATATTTTACAGAGGTAATCTGTGTGAAAAATGGATGTATTTAATAGATTGAGAGCTCACTGTTCCCTCTGTCTCTGAAAATATTTTTATATATACTTAAAAACATATCTAATGAAATGTGATTCATGACAGTATTTTGTATTTTTATCTCTTCTTTATATTGTATCAATATCATTTTCTCTGAAACTATGTTCCTCATGCATTTGGCATTTTCTAGGCATGCCGTAAGAAGTCATTTTTCCTGACTTTCAGCCATGTGTATACCTAAACTCCCACACTTTTCTGACAGCATATACAACCACACGTTTGAAATTTTATAGGAGACTTATTTATTGTGATCCCTTATCTGAATTGCAATTGTTATAAAGCAGCCCAATCGAGACCCAGGTGGCTCCATAGTAGAAGACACCATTCAAGCCATATTATTGCAAGAGAGAAAGACTGTGTCCAGGACAGTGTAACCAGGCTAGAGGACAACAGATAGAAACCCTACAGGAGGGGAGCTTCAAGTAAGGAATGATGGCCAGATTTCAGAGGGTCTGCCAAATATTCTAGTTATCAAATCAAGCTGACCTCTCTGATGTGTTTCCTGCAGATATGGTTTTCCATTGAAGTAGTGATATGTCTTTTTTTGTTTGTTTGTTTTACAGAACTCTTAAGAGGAGGAAATTGTGTTACTACTATTTTTCAGAGGCAGAAGCTGAGGTAGGGAAAATTAAATACATGCCTGTGATCACCCTACAGAGACAAGACCAGAGTCCAGTTTTCCTATATGTGATCTTTCTTACATGCTGTATGTACTCTGGGCCTAAGTTTTTATTAGAACAATATTTCTTTTCTTCACTACATCAGTGCTTTCCAGATGATTACATACTTTGCTGATACTCAGTTTTCAGACCTTCATAACCTCCTGAAACCAAACCGAATCTATTTTGAAAAAGAACACAGGCAATATCTGACAGAGATACCCCTACAGAACATCCCTTTTCTTTAAACATGCTCGTTTTGCCTGAAGGACTTTAAATAAATAGTGTATGTTTTTCTCTCCAACTCCTATGTATACAGGAATAACCAAATCACTTTTGCTGACATTTATTTTCATGAAGCTTATCGGTGGGTGAAAAGAAAATTTTCAGTAAAAAGGGTGAGAACAGACAACTAGCTACCGAAGAATGCTACAATGAATAATTTGCAACTTTAATAGTGTTTGCTACTTTTTTCTTCTCTGCAGTAGACACAGCACATCTAGAAATAGACTTAAGCCAAGCCCTGGATGAGAATAATTTATCAGAATAAAGGGCGGCTTCTGAAGGCAGCCACAATTCCAAACCAAATTGAGGTCAGGATTTCGTTGCCTTTGATTTCTCCAATATTCCCAGTAAAACCCAGCGTGATGAGAGCTCCTTCACTCTTCAGAGAGCTTTGCGTGAGTATTATGTATGTAGTCAGAAAGCACTGTACAGATAACAATAGTGACAAAGATGTGCTTTGATTATTGGTGATACAAAAGAGTCTGTGTTTGTAGGCAATCTACTATGACTTGAGTAATAAAGTCATATTTTATATGTATGTTCTGGGCCAAGCCATGAGCAGATGACCTCTGTGGAAAAAGCATGAGTACTTCAGATGTTGCAGCTCTTTAGATGCAGTTCTTTTTACACTTGTTACAAACATTGTAAAAAGAGAACACTCCCCAGCACTAGCAATGAGTGCATTTTTTACTAAACCTAATGCAGTTTACTTTAAAGTTACTTTAAAGAACTCTCATTACCAGCATGTGGGTCTGCAAATACAAGGATGTAGAAGTTAGAAACGGTGAGAACTGCAGCACTCAGTGGACAACATAACTGCTTGTGATTTTTTAAAACCTTCTTCTGAATCTCAGCCTATTTTTGTTTATGGCTGGTTTATGTGCAATAAAGTAATATGTCTAAATATGATTTTAGAGGTGTCACTGTGAAGTGGCTGATTTTTTATAGTAAATCTACTCATTACAGCTTCAGAGACAAATTAATATAAAGTGAAGAAAAATATCAACAAGAGAATCTGATGGATTATATATATTATGAGTTTTTTTCCCCATCTGTTTTTCTGATATTATTGCAGGGTGAATATTCAATAATTATTTCACTGAAACACACTTTTCATACTATTTGTCAGAATGTGCAATTAATTGCTAATGATTAAATGGCTATAAAACAAAAGACATTTCTATTTCATTGCTTGTTTTTGCATTTCCCTGCCAGAGGAAATATCCCAGATGTTCCATTTTAAACTTTAAAATATTCAGCCTTTAATTTGGAGTTGTTACTCAGGATCAGTATTTCAGAGGTCTCTGAAGAACTGATTCCGCAGTGTGCTCTCCATTTTCAGGTGATCTCTTTTCACACAGGACTGATTAAAAAAAAGTGAAGTTGTCCTTTTAGTCACCATTTCAGCTGTTCCTTATATGAAGACTTTTCAGTATAGCAGACCTTCAGCCTGTTAATGCAATGGACTCTTACTATTCTGCTCATAAATATTCTAAGGAGGGGTCATGAACTTCCTAAATTGCTTTCACCTCAGATCCGTGATTGTGTAACACCAAGCACACGTGCCACCATTGGCTGAATGTGGGAAAAGAGCCTCAAGATTCACCTTATTTTTTCTCCAAAACTCCTCCTTAAAAAAAGGCAAAACAAGTGAGGCTAAATCCCTCAATAATAAAATCAAGGGTGAGACGAATGCTAAAAATGATTAAATGCAGGATGCTGCATTCCTTCTTTGTCATTGACTATTTAAAATATTGTGCTACTGGGAAGGCAGGTGGATAAAACCTGGAAAAACAATTAACTTTTCATGCTTCTTCTGGTCTTTCTGAAAAGCTGAACTGAATTTTCAGTGCATTTTTTTTTATTATTTATTTTCCAAGGGACCACAACCAGGATCCTGACACAAAATGAGGTAACGCTGTATTTCTGTGATTATGTTTCTCAAAGCATATGCATTTACTAACTTTCTTCATGATTGTTCTAATATGTTGCTCTTTTATTTTAATTCAGTAAACACTAAGATTCCTGACAAAAGGTTAGAAATCAAGGTTAACAAGTAGCAAATCACTCTAAAATAAAAATGTCACAAAGTCTCTGTGGAATGCATCTGCAGACATTGGTTACTTGGGATCAATTTTTCATTAAATTCTGCAAATGATTTGAAGCCTTTCTTCTACAACTATGAAGGATCTGTTCTTTATCAGCTGCCAGAAGATGGAGCTCTTTTAATAGAGCACGATGTTGGCATTTGATAAAATGCAGAAAAAATTGCATAGAAAAAAGATTTAGAAAAACATTCAGAATGATTACCATTTGTTTTTTACTAAGGCTTAGAAAATACATTTTAAAGCAGGTAAAGATTATAGTCTGCTTCTGTAAATCTGAAAACCAGCTTAGTATATTAAGTGTATTTTCAAATTTTGTTAATCTTGCATTTTAAACTTTCTTTTTCCTCCATCTCCTAAATTTTCCCCATGTGCCTGAATAGGCCAGAACTTGCCCTTTAGTTAGAATAAATGGAGTTGCAAGAGTGCAAAGTTAAAAATTGGCTCCAAATCCTTTTTGTGCTCTCCTGGTTTCAGTGGTGTAAGCCTGGGGAGGAAGGCAGCATAGCTGAGCTCTGCAGAGCTGCGTGGCTGTCAGGCTGAGTGTGTTCCACTGATGTCTCTGACAACTGCTAAGCAGGTGGGCTTCACTTCTCCCGACATAAGCCACCTCAGACAGGTGGAAAGTGAGATAAATGTGCCCGTGGGTATCCCTTTGTCCCTCCTGCTGTACTGACCATAGAAGAAAAATAGATAATGAGTTAAAACTAAATGTCTAATTTAGTTTAAGACAAGTAAAGATAGTCTGAATGAAATCTTAGTAAAGGAGTTTGTGAAGAAAAGATCGAATCTCTGTGCAGAGCATTGATTCACACTGCTTTAGTATAAGCTGCTGTCACAGCAGAGTATGAACATGAAGTTCAAATTTTAGGGAGACATCTATATGGTTTGGAAAACATTCCAAAAGTATTATTGTTTAATATCCAATGCTATATCTTAGTTTTTCACTTAAAATTGAAATAACCTTTCCATGAGCTTCAAGCCTACATGGAGTAATCAAAAATACAGGTTATGTTACTGTATTTCATTCATCATAGTGTTACTGAGAGTGAATGAATAATACACTAAAAAATTCTCACATTGACACAGCGCTTAAAGAAATTTAGACCTCTGGTGGTTGCTTGGTGTGACAGGATTGTCTTTTTATTCTATTTTAAGATACCTTCTTTTGTCTGTATGAAAATTAATCAGCTGGTGTGATCAACCCATCAATAGCTCTCACTGAATTTGTCAATCAGCCTGGATTGCATTGAAAATCACTTTAGGCCTGAATTTCAAAACTGAAACTGTGTGTGTTTGCATGCATAAGTGAGTTTTTATCACTATTCTTCTGATGCAGACAAATGCTTACTTTTAACGGAGATTAATAAAACAATAAATGCTTTTGCATTCTAGCCATGATACAGCAATTCTACTCTGTGGATTATTCACTTAGCAAAGCCTTTAGCAGTGGTAGACAATGGCAGTTTTGTCCTGCAGCCTCTCCACTTTGTATTACGCCTTTTTGGGTGTACTTCCAAGCTTTTCACAGCTGTCCTGTACATTCCGGGTAAAGGCTGGGGATTCATATATGCTACTTTGGCACCTTTATACCCTCTCAAACCACTGAACAGAGAAAACTATCCCCTAACATTAAAAGCTGAGCATGTTCAGACAAGAAATTAGAGCACCGAATGAAGAGCTTAACTACTGTTTGCTCTGGATTGATTTTATAGGAGGTTATGCATTTCAACTCAAGCCAGAAAGTTCTGGTAACTCACTTGCACCTACATATATTTTCAGAGTGCACCCTCTATCATACACCCTGAAACTGTATTGTGATTATGGGATTCAGCTTTTCTCGGATTGCTACTCTTTTCTGATATTGTGAAAAGAAAGCCCATGCTTGCATTCCAAACATTAAAATGAATTGAGGAAAAAAAAGTTTAAAAAGACATAAATTTAATTTTCTTTCTTTGTAGGATTATTTTTACAGTCAGTTTCCAAAAATTCCATTAGCTCTGGATCTTTCTGTAGGTCTCTAAGTAGCAATGAAAGGATCACATCTTCCACAAAGGAGAACACTTACTTGACAGTAAATGGGGCTAATGGACACACGGCAGAGGATTCAAAAGGTGCTGTCCATCCATAAATGATGGCACATAATGATGACAGAGAGAGCGCGCATATTATTATTCAAGGCTTTTATTACTTACGGCTTTCATATTTGTGCTGACACATCGCTTTGCAGTGTCTTAAACAATGTTTTATCAATCTCCTTGCAATTGCACAACCATATAATTTATTCTGCTGGATAGTTAAATTTTCCTGTAATTTTCTGAAGAGCCTTCTCAGAGAAGGTTAAAGTTATGATTCCTTGTATTTTGAGCCCTAGTGCGAACACTGTAGCACCTTCCCATTTTCCTCATTTACTTTCTTCCCTTTGCCTGATCTAGAAGTATCTTGCAGGGAGATTAACAGGTACAGGAATTTTTGGCAGGGTTTGCAGTATTGAGGCCTGGAATTACAAAAGATGTAGCATTCTTTTCACACATCTCTCCAACTTCATGAATGCTGCTATTACCTCTCATAAAAATAAAATCCCTGCTTGCACTCATTGTAACTGCTAGATTTCACTAGTTTGTTCTTCATTTCCTTTGCTTATTTGAAGAAATGTTACACAATTTAAGGCTAGTCAAATCCACAGGGAATTTAAAAGCAGCTTTTGCTACTGCCCATATCAGTGGTACTTTTGAATGGAAAGTTTGCTTTTTCATCAATTTAATCATATTTTAGAACTGTTTTTTCTTTGTTATTGGCTATGTGAAAGACAATATGTAAGAGAAGTGAAGAAAGCATGCTATAAAATAAACAAATTCAAGCAGCAAGACTAGGAACAGAGTAGAGAAATAACACAAGGTTTTTTTAAGTTCTTCTTTACCTGTATGAGTTGCACAACTATGACCACATTGGCAAAAGCTGTGTAACTCATCTGTTAAGTAGGCACTGAACTCACTGTATAAGGCAGCAAAAAGAGGAATTATTCTACAGGAATGATTTTCTCATGATACAGATGTTCACACAGCATGAATTGTACCACTTTCAGTGATGTAGTTGTTTCTGGTTTTAAGCAAATTTTGTTCCCGGCCAAAGTAGTTCCAACAGTAGCAAATCTACAGGTTAATTGGGACTAGAGTTCAGACCAAGCAAACTAGTGATATACCTAGTTATCGTCACTAAAAATGGTGGCAAAGGAAGTGCCTATCTAGATAAGTACATACATGACCACAAAGATAAACAAGATAGCTAGTATCTTTGTTTAGTACATCTTTGACAATAATAGAATGAATGTAGGAAGAGAGCAGCCCTTTTGGGAAGGAATTGTACATTAAGTCATTGATTGTAGATCATTTCACTGTAGTTCAAGGCATTTATAGGCATCTTCTGCGAACTTGTGGAAGAGATAGGCACTGTGGTGCTTTGCAACTGTGGTAGCCTACAGATGGCAAGAGCTCAGCTGCCATAAACCTAGAAATGTAACCTAAGACTCTGAATGTCTGTGAGTGAGGTTACATTTTCATTACAAGGTTGCAAGACCACTCCAGGTGCAGGTTCTTTAGCATTTAATTTACATACAATTTTACATCCTCTAATTTAGTATCCTAAGCATGCAATATTTTCCTATTTTTCCCCCCAAAAAACCCCCCAAATCCCAAAAGATTTGAGGAATCAGAACTGGATTGATTTTTGAGGTTCATTTGTCACTATGAGCAGAGAGTAGAGCTCAAAAAGGAGGAACTCATGACGTCTATGCTTATTGCAGCAAGACTGACAGTTTGCAAGTCAAGAAAGGCATATTGCTCTTTTCCTCTGGGAAGTCAGCAAAGGAAAGGCTACTTTATTCAGCCAAACTAAAGCTGCATTTTGAATAAGGTTGCATCCATTTTGCCAGTATTGATTGGCGCCAACACTTTTCTCAACGTAGGAGCATTTTGCACCAGACTCTCCTGAGTCTGCCTGAATTTGGGCATGAGATGGAGCCTACTTAGAGCAATGCAAAAACTCTTACTGACTTCCATGGTGTTTGGATCTGGTAAAAGTACGCTTTGCTAGGTTTTTGCAAGTAGTTTTTAGGGCCTTTAGTACCAGATCTGTTAGATGGATGTTGACACTGCTCATTTAACCTCCTCTTTTCAAATAACTTTTTGAACTTCCCCGTTTTCAATACTCCACCTCTAACAGACCTCAGACTTATCTTACATTGTGAGACACCTTTAGAATTAGTTGATTGAAGTGGAAAACTAGAAAAGAATTGTTAAAAAAATGGTCTGTTTGATTTCAGCACCAAGGTGTGTCCATTATCCTCCTACAGAAGAGGGAAACGTATTTCCTTTATCTTGTTTTTCCCGCTTTTATTACATGACTATAAACAAACAGACATTTTCCAAATCTTATTGTTGTACTGATTATATTACACTGTGAACTCATCATCATCATGGCTGGGCTTCGCGAACGAAGCTATGGGAAGGGCTCTACCCACACTTGCTACAAGCGTGCTGATGGCTAAAAAGGCAGATGTGAGATAGGCAAGTCCGGTTGCAAAAGGCACAGTGGAAAGTGTCCTTAGGCAGTATTGGCAAGGCACGGTTCTTTCTGCTTTGTCTTTTCTCCTCGAGACTAATTCTACGTGTGTTCTCAAAGGAGGCAGCAGCGTTATGGATGGTGGTTCTCCACGTCTCCCGACTGGAGGCCAGAGTTCATCACTGATGGCAGTCAATATGGCCAAAACT
>NW_009697156.1:0-2311 GCF_000703405.1 Apaloderma vittatum
GTGTGTCCTGGTGGTCGTGGGCAGGGGTCTTTAGGGATGAAGGCCATAGGTCTTTCTCATGATGAACTTTTTACCTTAGTCCAAAAATTCTCAGCAGATTTCGTAGGGTATCTTGTCCTTGAATTCCACAAGGGGCTTCGTCACCAGATGGTCCTTGTTGGATACCCCTTATCACTAGTGTTCTTGTCAATTATTTTTGGTTTATGTTCTTTTACAAGGAGCACTACACAGCCCCCATCCTGTCGGCCTTCGCCTAACGACCCCAAGACTCTGTTTCTCATAAGACGTTCTCTCCTTTATCAACTCCCTCTCAGCCCACAACTTCTGAGTGTCTTTTCTCTGCATCACTTTCAGTGAAGAAATTTTTCCTAATATCCAATCTAAACCTCCCCTGACACAACTTGAGGCCATTTCCTTTTGCCCTATCGCTTGTTACTTGGGAAAAGAGACCTTTCAGGCAGTTGTAGCGAGCCAGAAGGTCTCCCCTCAGCCTCCTCTGCTCCAGCTGAACAGCCCCAGCTCCCTCAGCTGCTCCTCAGCACACTTGTTCTCCAGACCCTGCCCCAGCTCCGTTGCCCTTCTCCAGACCCGCTCCGTACTTGCAGATGGAGCACAGCAAATGCTTTTCAACCGGCGTCATGGGAAACCCAGAGAAAAGGATGCAGAGGCGTGAAGTTTATCACCTCTGGTGTTCCCTGTTCTGCACCTTCCACAAGGCATAGGCAGAAGCTGTTTCTTCTGCAGAGCCCAGAGCAGACAAAGCCACCAAGTCACATCCAAGCACCAGCAGACACCTCTGGCACACACACACAACGCTGCCTTCTGACAACCTCCAGCCAACGACCATCCCTTTCCTGTAAAAGAGCAGCGGAACTGGTTTTGCAGCCCTTTGGTCACGCTGATTTGCTGACAGAAAACAAGGTGCTTGTAAGGGAAAGCGAGCGTGCGAGTGTGCTTTATTCAGCTTAATCCCTGGGTTAATTAACTGCACACCAGGTGAACACCATTTGAGTGGTGTAACTAGTGTAAAGCCTCCTTAAGCAGGGATCACTTAAATTAGAGCCTCTCACCCGTGAAGCCACAGCCTTCTCCCCTGAAGCAGGTGCCTCTGGTAAAGGTGAAGAAGAGGAGAAGCTGCCCCTGAGGCTTTTCACCACCACTGAGGTCAAGCAAGTCACACAAGGTGTTTCCCTTTCTCCAGGGAACACAGTTTCAGCTGGGAGAGAGTATCTGAGCTCTTAGATTTGGCAGGCTAAGGATAAGTTGTAAACATATGGATAGATAGATATAGATAGATATAGATGCAAAGTCTCTGTAAGGCAAAGCAGGCTGACCAAAACGCCTCCAAAGCCACTGAACAGTTTTACTGGCAGTTTATTTGCCCTGCATGTGAGGAACCCCCACCTCCTCCGCAGATTTGCCTTTCACAGCAAAGGAAACTGCTACAAGCATTATGAGGGACAAATGTATGGGCTCTTGGTCAGGAAAAACTAACATGCAATCCTTATCGAGGCTTAATGGGGCATTTCATATAGAAAAATAATCAGCAAATCAGCCCAGACTGTGCTGAGCTGAAGATGTCCCGGCTGTTTTCCCCAGCCATAGCAAGTGTGCAGATTCCTGTGCAAGAACAGCCGTGCTGGAGGAGGAGTAGATTATATACTGATGACTTAGCGGGGATTGACAGGCTCATTAGCAGAGTAATTTAATGTGCTCATGAATGCGACTTCTGTGCTGCACAACACGAGCTGGGCGGCGAAAAGGCGGTTGTAGGAGCTCTGTATCACGATGGATTCGTCTCCAAGTGGCGGCTGGATCGCATCGATGTGAATAGAGCTGCCTTTGTGCCGCCTCAGACACTGACCCGGATGGAAGTCATGGCAGAGGGTGATGCCACAACAACCAGTGACAGCTCTGCAGAGCATGGCCTTGGCGCCAGCACCGGGCAACCAGGGCCTGGCCTGGCCCAGAATAGCACAGTAATGAGCTGGAGTAATTTTTATCAAACCACTGAAGAATGACGGCACGGTGAGTGTATTTGAGCTAGAGAGGGAAGAGCCTGCTCTTCCCTTCCTCAACCACAGTGTGCCAGCGAGGGCACACAGCGCTGGGCATCTCTTCTTCCATCAAATCCACCAGACCTGACCCTCTTCTGCAAACCCTTCTTCTGCAAACAAACCACGTTTCCTCCCACTTCTCCGCTGGCAGAGCTCTGCCTGCATTCGCTCTCCAGTGTTTTGCCCACAGCAGCTATGTCGAAAAGCCCGGGGCATTTTTAAAAATGATTCTATTTGCTTTTTTTTTTTTTTTT
>NW_009697156.1:2361-2773 GCF_000703405.1 Apaloderma vittatum
TGGTCCAGGGCTGGTGTGAGGCGAAAGGTGGGCCTGCCACAGCAGCTCGAGATGAGACAGGAAGGGGTGGGACGGGTGTCAGCTCGAGCGCAAGCTGTGACAAGCATAGGGCAGGAGGCTGAAACTCCTGACATACCAGAGATGCTGAAGAGGTGACCACAAACCTCCTGGGCCATGAAGGAAAGGAAGCCCCACAGAGCTGCCTGGCACGTGTTACGGGAGGCACAAATCCAAAACCAGTTGTGTTTTTCATAGAATGCAGCACAACTAGGAGATGCGGCTCCCACCCTACAGCTCCAAACCGCTGCTGGAGGCTGACTTTGGCTTCCAGAGGGAAAAAAAAAAAGGCAGAAACAACAGGGAACGATGCCCAGGCTCTGCGAACTGGGGGGTGGCAGCTGGAGGTTTGGGG
>NW_009697156.1:2827-6824 GCF_000703405.1 Apaloderma vittatum
ATGGCAGACACTCCCTCGCGCCCGTCGGACAGAGCGGCGATTGTGAGCAGCAGCTCTCGGGGCTAAGTAAGAACAGAGAAACATTCTGTCGAGGAAGGGTGACAACTGCAAGCTGCACTTCCAGCAGGCAAGAGAAAAGGGGACAAGTGGAACGAAGTGCAGGGAAGGGCAAAGAGACCGGCAGTCAACCACACACTCTTCCTTGAGGCAAAGCTCTGGCACAAGGTTCTTGGTCACAGACTGGTGAAACTGAATTCAGTGTGTTCATTTTCTCTCTGACAGATGCACCTGGCAGCTCAGGGAAGACCAGCAGCTCTTTACCCTCAACCTGCGACGCTCCTCCAAGACCTCTCGGAGCTGTTGCTCTTCTCTCAGGGCTCCTCAGAACCTGGAAGCCCTTCAGAGTGCCCAAGTTTCCCACAAGCAGCAAAGTGTTGGTGTCTCCAAGCTAAGCCTCTTCTTCGAACACCTCCTCCAGACACAGATGTGGAGGCTACCCTGAAGTGTCAGATCATGGTGAGTGTTTCCAAGGCCTGAGACCCCAGGGGCTGCATGACCACGGGGCCTCCCTGGCTGCACTTTGAGCATCCTCCAGTCTCTGTGACTGCGAACCTCACCCCAGAAATTTCCATATGCTCGTGCTCCACGTTCTCACACCCTTCCCAGGCCAAAGGCAGCTGCTGCTCCCCTTGTTATTTCCGCAGGAGCCATCAGCACCTGCAAAGAGAGCCTGACCCACCGCCAGGCCAGGAGCAACCCCAAGGATCCCACCCAGCCTGCCAGGAGCCACTCTGGGGAGCTCCTCCAGCCAGTGCTCAGGGCCACCCACTCTTCTCGTGGGTGCCACTGCCCTCTGCAGTCCCCGGAGGAGCAGGCAGCTCACCACCATGCAGCTGGGACATCCTTCTGCATCCTCTCCTACCAGCTTCACCTCTCACATGGGCTTCCCTGCAAAGTCCCAGCCCAGAAGCTAATTCATCCAAAGAAACTCATTTACCCGGAATGGCACTGGTGGCATTCAGGGGTTCTGAACCCCTCGTCCCATGCATCGCCCCAGCTGGGAACTCCCCAGCTGAGCTGCTGTTCTTGCAGAAGGTGCTAAGGAATGGCTGAAAGCTTGAGCAGAGAGCATGCTATCCCCCACTCATCCCTCCACACGTGTCCTTCTGCAGGAAACCTTCCATCTGCATCCTGAGAGTGCAGCTAAACGTACCCCACGCGGCCGAGAGCAGAGCTGGGGCCACGGGCTGCCTTCGGTCATGCAGTTTGGGACACACCTGACTCAGCACAGACGTCTTGGTCCAAACCAGTGACTTTAGGCTGTGTGTACAGTCAGCAAAGACTCAGTGGAGCGTAAACGCTTGGCTTGGGCTGAAAGTGGAAGCCAGTCGAGGTGAGGGGGCAAAGAGCAGCATCAGGAGCAGCCGAGCCACAAAGGACAACAGCTTTGGCAACTGGTGTGAAGGTCTCATTGAAGCTTTCCAGGTCATCGAGACCTGGCTGGGTCAGCATCAGGGCAGGCTGCTGGCGGGGACAGACCTTGTCTGAGCATGTTGGCGGTTCTGGTGTGCCAGCAGCTCGGGTTTCAAACAAACATTTCTGCTTTAAAGGCTTTTTCTTAGTAAGGCAGCCAAAAAACTACACCTTAATGCAAAAAGTTGAAGCGCAGCTTCTTGCTTTATGTTTGTGTTAGCACCAGCACTGAGCGATATTTGCTTTGTAGCAGAGAGTTAATCATAGAAGCAATCTAGTCTGTGGCTTGTTTGTAAAATGGAAAGCAGAAGATAAAAAAGGTCATCTGTGCTGAGGGCCTGGCACCCGGCTGCTTTCAGCTTAGTCTAAACAGAGACTGACCTAACTGGGTCTCCGTTATCCCTTGCCCCATTCCCTGCAGCAGATAAGCAGCATTCACTTGCTCTATGCTCTTTCTGCACATTGCTCAAGCCTGGCATTCTTTTTGTGCTGGTAAAACTCTGCTCTGGGGACAAAACTACATCATCTCACCAGCTTTTCTGAGGTACATGTTGCCAGATTACTTACTGTGCCATCCCAGGCTTGTGGTCTCATTTCTTGGGCTGAGACAGAGCAGTGACACTGCACTGCTAGGGACCGACCTACACCACTCGGTTTTTGAATGGCATCAGCAAGTGCTTCACACATCCAAGGCTCAGCTCTGTGGCTGCTCCAAGCACTCAGTGCTTCTGAAAGAGCACTTGGCTGCTGCTCCTGCCTGCACCATCACCACCAACCACCCTGCCAGCAGGGCTCCGGAGAGAGCTGTCTCCTCTAGCCACTGCTCCCCCCATCCTGGCCACGGGGCACAAGACACAAGCCCGGGACAGGGATGTCACAGAATCATAGAATGTACTGGGCTGGGAGGGACCTTTAAAGGTCACCTAGTCCCACCCCCTGCAGTGAGCAGGGACATCTGTAACCAGATCAGGTTGCTCAGAGCATCATAAAGCATGACCTTGAATGTTTCCAGGGATGGGGCCTCCACCACCTCCCTGGGCAACCTGTGCCGCTGTCTCACCATTCTCACTGTAAAAAACTTTGTTCTGACATATAATCTTGTCCGAGCAACCTTCACTTGGTCATTGCCTGAAGCATATGCCTGACTGCAGCCTGGCTCTGGCCGTTTCAGTGCCCTCAGGATACCCAGGACCAGGCACATACCCTCAGTTTAAAAATAAGCAAACATGAGCACATGAGCAGACGGTGACAGCCGAGCCAGCGGCTGAGCACCGACTGCCTTTCCAAACACAATATAGGCTGTGGGGTGAGTGGGATCTTCTCCCCAGCTGCAGCACTAGCCCCTTCGCAGGGGAAGCAGAAGGGTGTTGCTCTTTAACCTACAGCTGGGGAAAATGCAAGTCCTGAGTGTCAAGTCCGGAGCATGGCCTGAGCTGTTTGTGTGTTGAGGGCTCTGTTCTCAAAGGCAGAGGGCAGACACTGCAGCTCTTGCTAAGGAACAAACTGAATTTCACCTGCCAAAGCTTGGGGCACTTGGCTCCAGTAGCAGCTACCTGCGAGGGGACCCTGTCCGCACTGGTCTCCATCCTCAGCAGCTCTCGGTCTGGCCTCAGCCTTAGCCCCTTGTCCCAGCCCCCCAGCTCACACAGTTCCACCAGACTCCTCTAAATCCACATTCGTTTCTCACCTTTTTCAGGTTCCTGACCGTAACCTATTCCTTCTGCCTGACACCACAAGCAGCAGTGCAAACCAGAGCTACAATTAGTACTTGACCTGACACAGAACGGAAGGAAATCAAGCTTATAATTTATTGTAATTTGTGCAAATCGGCTTATATTTTGGCAATAGATCATCACAAGATCTGTTCTCCCTTCCCAAACGCAAATTCCTTGCTTGGAACAGAGAGGGAGACTGGGCAGGCAGTGCTGCTCCAAGAAAAGATCAGCAGAGCTACGGCCATCTGAGAGACAAGGGTCAATCCTTGCCTCCCTCTTGGCTGGAACAAAAGAAAAAAAGAAAGAAACGAAAGCCAAGCTGAGGCGGACATCCAGGATGGAAAATTCTCAGCTCAAACAACTAAATTTGGCAGTTATAAGCAACTGGAAACTTGAAAACAGGAACTTGCAGTGGGATAAAGTGAACAAACTGAGCAAAACCAGGCAGCGGTGCCCGGCTCGTCAACAGCTTTTGAAAACCTGTTGTCTCTGGGAACAAGAGCACAAAAGAAAACTCAAGCTACAATTTAAAGGTCTTTCGCAGGTGCCAGCTTCAACAGCAGCTCCCAGCAATCCCAAAATCAGGCCCTTGGGGTGCAGAGATCCTGCGGGACCCCCAGAAGCATCTGGACAGAGGCACTGGGGAGCGGGGACACACACACGAAGGAAACATTATCACCCTCTTATCTGTCAAACGGGCAATTATTTCCCCCAAACTCGCACCTGCCCACTCACACCTGCCCAGAGCACTGAGCACCCACGACGGCAACCGGAGGCAGCAGATCCCCTCCAACCCCCGCAGCGAAACC